>NW_020837958.1:12563325-12662197 GCF_003676395.1 Aethalodelphis obliquidens | reverse complement strand
CACACACACACACACACACACACACACACACACACACACACACACACCACTCCTCCTAAGCATTTGTGGGTACAGAAGATTTTCCCCAATCAGGGTAAGCTGGAGGGGAGAGATGGAAAGGAGTTGTAACCACATACTTGTAAAGAACTTCAAATTCAACGTTACACATCCCAGCACTTTAAAGGTCCCCCAACCACCATCCCACCAGGGACCTGTCTCCACCAGTCTTCCTTACGCATTCACGTGGTCACCAGCCTCACACTTTCTCACGGGCACGCCTCTCCCTGCTCCTCTCTGAAATAAAGGAACAATTGTTCTCTTGAACTCACTCAGAACAGTTTAGCTTTGTCCTCTGTCACCTGGGTTCTTGCCAACACCCATGCCCCTGGGTTATTGCCTCCAACTCAAATACAATTCATTCCCCAAGAATTCTGGGGCCAGCTTCTAAGGCACTAAAATTCTCACCTCTGCTGTGCTTGAGTGGGGCCAGCTTCCCAGGCCTGCAGCCAGTGCAGATACACAGAAATCCATACTTAGAAGGGCCATACTTGGGGCTGAATGCTATTCAGCCTCTATCTTGAAATTCTTAATAATTTTTTATTTAATTTTGTGTTTTATAAGTGAAGGCCAATGGTTCTTCACTTCAATGAGGTTTGGAGCCTAAGTTCATGCATGGTCCCCCCCTCCAGCCACCTTCCTGCCTTCTCAGGATAGGTCCTCATCTGCCTGCTCACTGAACCCTGGTACCCAGGCCCGCCTGGCCTCCTCCTTCCCACCACTGCCCCGTGACCTTACTCCTGGGGTGTACAGGAGGCATGCACTTACACTGAGTAACTAATTGAAGGTACAAAACTTGGCACATAAAAGATGTTCTGTAAAAGTTCTTGTTTTAAGTTTCCAGGTCAAAGCCTCTTCTGGTCTGCAGGCCCATGTGTGGACCTCTCCAGGCTTCTTGGCCTTCAATTCTCCCACTTCCAAAGGGCTCCTCCATTTGTTCCTGGACCTGATAATGTGGTCCTTCCTCCTAATAATATCCAAGTACCGTTGTCTTCTATCAGTTGAGTGTCACTTAGTCCAGAGGCGCTCACTTGAGTCAGAGATGTCTATTATTTTCCATTATTCTCCTATTAAGGTATTCTAGACAGAGCTCCATCTTCTTCCTCATAATCCAGCTCTTCCTTTTGTCATTTGGCCCTAGGCCTTCATTCCTGACAGCCTCTGAGGTGTATCTATAAGGTTTTTCAACTGTGACTCCAGGGGTGGAGCTTGCCAGACTATTCTTCATGCCCTGCACCTCTCCTGCCTTCTTCTCCCCCATCCATAAAGCTGCAGCCATGTCCCTCCCCTCCCATCCTCAGTTCAGCCCTTCTTTCTAGGAGTTGGGCCCACAGTTAGTGGTCTGCGCTAATGAGGGACCCTCCACTTCACCCCCCTTGTACAAGATCCTGGTTTGTTTGACCCCTGAGCCCATGTTCTTGGAAGCATTTCCTCATACCCTATCTCCCACCCCGGTAAGGCTATCCTGGCAGACAATCTTCCATTGGTCCAGAGTCATCTAGGTCAGGGGTCCCCAACCCCCGGGCGCGTCCGCAGCCTGTTAGGAACTGGGCCTCACAGCAGGAGGTGAGTTGGTGGGTGCGCTAGTGAGGGAAGCTTCATCTGCCACTCCCCATTGCTCCCCATCGCTTGCATTACTGCCTGAATCATCCTCCCCGCACCCCCGTCTGTGGAGAAATTGTCTTCCACAAAACCAGTCCCTGGTGCCAAAAAGGTTGGGGACTGCTGGTCTAGGTCACCTGAACTTTCCTGGATGGCTTTGGGTGAGGAGAGTGACATCTCTGCACCGTTTTCCCTCTACCCCATCTACCTCTTTTTCTCAAATTGTCAGGAGACCAAAGCCTAAGAATTTGCTCAGGGGCGACAGAGAAGCGGTCTTGACCTTCCTCCCACAGGCTTTCCTCACAGCACTGAGTGAGGTGCTTTTGAATCAGATGGGGCAAGTGACATGGAGCCAAGTTAATGACTAGACAATACCCTTGACTCTCAGGAATCCCAATTCTCCAGTTGTTTTATAAGTGCTAATAGTTTTCTCTGTTGAGTTTGTCATCTTTTCCAATACAGGGGAAGACTGTATCTATAATACCTTTCCCACAGGTGCCTAGAACAGGGTGGATTATCAGACATGGACAGCCGACATATAGGTCTGTGTATGGCCATCATCACCCATCCTTTTCTTCTGGTAACTACAGTGGTGAGGTCTTTTAATTGTGCCCATCTTCCATTTCTTGTGATTCATGGGGGCTGCCTGCCTGGCTGCTGGTCTAGGCATGTGGCCTAAGCCAGACTAATCAAATAACCCATCCCCCTGGCCATGGTAATTTGCCAAGTGAGAGGGGCATGTGATCCACACAGACCAATCAGGGGCCTTCCCTGGGATTTTATATATGGGCTCCAGGAGAGAGCTCTTTTCTTCTGCTGGAGTTTCCAACTAGAGTGATGCAAGTCCAGAGATTACATAATTTGGGAGCAGACCTCTCTCCTTTTCTTCCCTTTTGTCACTGGAATGTATGAATACATTAAGGTAAGCAGAGTTTGGAGATGGGAGGAAGAAAAGTTGGCAAAAAGGATTAGAGAGAAATGGAGAGAGAACAGTGGAAGAAAGAGGGAGGCCCTCCAAAGTCCAGCACATGCTGTAACCAGTTCCTGCTACCTCCTCTAATCAAGCCTCAGCTACTCTGTCTCTGCCTCTCTTTGTCCCTTTATCTCCAGGCTTTGACACCAAATTCTCCCAGTGAAACAATCTGGCTAGTCATCCTTGACCTTGCTGGGCCTGAGACCACCTCATAGGTTGATGCTTAGAGTATGGATGTCTGTCCATAGGCGAGGTGACCAATACCCCTATGAAAGGGAGATGGGAGTCACAAGGTGCCACAGAGGCAGCTTAGAGGAAGGAACTCCCAGAAGGTAGAGGTACAGCACACCTTCTGGAACTGTGTCTATCCAGTGCCACCAGCCATCCCCAAACTGGATTCTTTAGTATTGAATATGTATTGATTAATGGATGGAAAATACTGAGTTGATTGCCAGTAACTAACTCATACAGAGTTCCTCCAAATTAAAGGGAGCTAGATGTGAGAGGCAAAAAGCAATTTCCTCAAAAAATTCAATTTGTTTTGTTCTCTGTGTCTGATTTCCTTTGGGTTGGCTCTGATTTCCGTATGACCTCCAAGACCCCCAGACTCAGCTCACATCTGGAGCCGTGTCTCCAGCCCAGGCCCAGGCCCTGCCAAGCATGGAGAGGCTGGCTCCGCAGTGAGGTCTCCCTGGGACACATTAACCACTGCCGGGGTGTGAAGGGTGATCAGCGGTTAGATTAATTCCTCATAAAATGTCACTTAGGCCAGAGCAGCTAAATACGTGGTCTTAAGAACTATACAGAGCTTCTCTTTTGGCTCCAACAAAGAAGAGAAAGGCAGGGCTACAGAGGTATAATTGTGCAGGGACCTGCAAGGCTGCTGCTGGGCTGACTGCCAAGTTACTTGAGGGCAACACCATTGCAATGAGAGGGTTGAGGTTTTCCTGTCCCCCACTTGTCCTTCCCTCCACTCACTAACCCTGCAGTTTCCTTCAGCTGAAGTGGATATCAGTGGAAATCGAGAGGTTCCCTCCCACCTTTTCTGGGGACAAAACCCAGCCTCCAATCTCTGTAGACTTTAGTGAAAGACGCCAGAGTGTAGACGCCATGTGGAGTGTAGACAAAGGTGGAATGTGGTGGAAATGCTTTGTCAGAGGTACTGCAATGATAACACAGGTTTTTATTTCATCACTGAAAGAAGCATGATATTCACTGCTCTCCCTTAGATGGCCTCTGCTCTATCTTTGCTGGTTTTCTCAATATTCTTTAAACGCAGCTTACATGTCCCCGTGAACCTTTGCACTGGCTGTTTCCTCTGCCTAGAATACTTTTCCCTTAGATAACTGCATGGCTTGCTTGCTCCCTCACTTCCTTTGGGTCTTTACGCAAATGTCACCTTCTCCGTGAGACTCTCCCTGGTCACTGTATCTGAAGTTTCAGCCACTCCAAACTGTTGCTATTCTCTTTCCCTGTTTCATTTTTTTCCTCCTTATCCCTGATTATTATTTACACTTGATATACTTTACTATTTAACTTGTTTATCTGTTTCCCTTACAGAATATAAGCTTTGCAAGGTCAGGGATTTTTTCTATTTCATTCATTGCTGTATCCCCACGAATCATGCCCCTCTTGTAAGATCCTGGCTGTACAGTGCCTGGCACACAGTAGGTGCTCAAAACATATTTGTTGAATTAGTTCAGCCATTGGAATGAGCCCATATTTGGAATCAGACCTGGGTTTGGATGTGTGTTCAGCTGGTTAGAAACATTACTTCTCTCTGAGTCTCAATTTCCTTATCTGTAACTTAGGTATAATACCTATTATATCTAGGGTTCCTGGGAAGGGTCATGAGATAATGCATGTAAGGGACTGAGCACAGTGTCTGGCTTGGAGTAGGAAGAACATAACTAGCAGTTATCTTGCTATTGTAAGAACATAAGTGTTTGTTACTACCCAGAAGCTTGAGAACAGGTCAACAGAAACAGAAAGAAAAATGAAAACCTTCAAATCTGCCTGGATTGGGGATAAGGGGCAAAACAAACCTCGTGTGCAAAGACACATGGGTATGTAAGGCTGTGTGTGTGCATGTGTGTTTGTGTGTATGCACGCACACGCATGCATCCCATTCATATAAAAGTTGGGGCTCATGGATTTTAATCCCCATCACAGTTATTCAAAGCTCTATCTTCGGACTTCTGTATGCGCACAAGTATTGTAAACACCACACGCATACACACAGATGCCCAAGCATACTCGGTCATGCACAGGTGATCCCTCAACCTCCCCCCCACCCCCAAGGGAGAGGCTCTGTAACAGGGCAGCTACTTTACTGTTCGTGGCTTGGAGGACTTGAGAGAGAAATTGCACCATTACAGCCGTGACTGCAACCAAGTTCCTTCCTAGATGCTGTCCCCAGCCCAAGCATGACTCTCTGTCCCACCTCCCTGACCCTCTTGACAACATCATACTGAGCCTTCTGAGTCTTCTTGAAGGGACTCACTCCTTCAAGACACAGAACCCCTCTATTGGTCTGACTGCAAAGGGGAGCGAGGGCCCTGCGTGAACATATGCCTGTCTCAGCCTCAGGCATCATGGAGAGAAGACACATATTGAGCAGGACAGTCATCTTGGAGCCGGAGTTTAAAAGATGAAGACTTTCTGAAGGACCTCCCTACCACGGCAAGGCACCCCGAGGTCCAGACCAGGGGGCGACTTCTGGGGCAAGGCAGCACCTGATGAGAACGGCTGATGTGGTCGTACACGCCCCAGCCTCTCCACCCCACCCCATCCTGACCCCCCTGCCACAGTGAAAATAGAATCCTGGGAAGAGCACTGGCTTCAGAATCAGGTAGTTTGGGGACTGGAATCTTAGCTCCAAAACTTGACAGCTAGGGAACTTCAGCAAATTCCTTAGCCTTTCTGAACCACAGTTTCATCATCTGTCAAATTATCCAGACAATAACTCCCTTGTAGAATTGTTGGGAGGATTTAAGTCATGTGTTGCTGCTCAGGTTGTGCACTACACAAGTCCAGGGGGCCACCATAAGGCCACAAAGTCAGCCACATCCCTTGGATTGTGCAGGTAGGAAATACTGTGTTAGGAGCCTCTGACACAAAGCCTGGCACCTAGTAAGTGCTGAATCATGGTGGCCAAAAAGTCAGGCTTATTAATCATACTTTCAATTCACAAAGGGAAAACCACCTAGCCTTCAGCAGGCATAATAGTTTCAGAGTAGAAAGTTGTAGCCATGGTAATATATGAGGCAACTTCAGAGGTGACAGGGATATGATGTCCTCAGGGAATGTATTTTCATTGTTTTTTAGAGCCCAGAGCTCCAGAAGTTGGTCATGCTTACTGGACATTTTCTTGTGAGTAATCAGAAAGCTTGTAGTGCTCGGACGTATGTGCTCTTGAAGCCATTTTGTCTTAATGAGGTGAGGTTTGATTTAAGTGGAGAGTAATTGTCTTTCCCTATTAAAATAATGTTTTTTCCTTAAATGAAAACATAATGCACAGGAGGAGTCCCAGTGAGATAGCCAGGTCTTACCAAATCTGCCTATAGTGAAGTCCAGCAGCCGGCAAGTCACACTGACAAGCAGAGAACTTCTAATCAGCAGTTCCGAGCCTCTGTCCTAGATGTCCATCAGATATTAAGGGACAGATTTCTGGAAGACAGAGACTAAAACAACAATCGAAAAGAAAAGAAAAGAAAGGAAGGGAGGAAGACAGGGGTGGTGGAGGGGAGAGAGAGGACGGGAGGAAGGAAGGTCGGAAGGAAGGAAAGAAAGAAGGGAAGAAAATGGAAGAAAGGGAAGGAGGAAGGAAGGAAAATTAACTCAATTAATTCAAAGCTAGAGGCAAAATAACACTTCCCCCAAACTTGTAATTAGTAGCCATAATGAGAAGATTTTACAACTATAAAACAAGGACAAAGGCTCATAAAAAGAGAAGACGAACAAGAAAAAAACACCTGGAAATTAAAAATGTGAGAGCAGAAATTAAAATGCACTTGATAAATGAGGTGATACAGTCGAGGACATACCCTAGAAATTCAAACACAAGAACAGAGTTGGAAAATGAAAGAGAATGATATGGTCTGTCTGATGGTCCAAGTCCAAATAATCAAGAGAGAAAATGGAGGGGAGGAACAAGCAATAGAACATTTCCTAGGACTGAAATAAGTAAGCTTCCAGATTGAAGAGGTCTTCAAAGAACCTAGCATAAAGGAGGAATTCTCACATCAAAGCCTGGCAATCCAAAATTTCGTATCACCAGAAATAAAGAAGATCGCAAAAGCTGTTAAGGAGAAATAGAGATCAGAATGGCATTCAACTAGAAGACTACAAAACAGTGCTTTCAAACTTCAGAAGGAAAATGATTGCCAATTTGAATTCTGTAACCCGCCAAATTATCAATCAGGAATGAGTATAGAATAGACACATTTTCAGAAATGCAGGGTCTTAAAGATTTTACCTCTTATGTACCTTCTGAAAGAAGTTACTGAAAGATGTGCTCCATCAAAATGAGGGAGTAAACTGAGGAAGACGAGTGGAATCAGCAAGTCATCCATTGCAGCGTAAGACAGTGGAGAAAGGGAATTTTCAGGAGGATGGAAGAGAGAAGACCAGGAAACAGCTGAAGAGGAAAACCAATTCAGAACAGAGTAGGAGAAGGGCGGTGTCCAGGCAGAGGGACTCTCAGAGTAAAAAATGAAAGTAGTAGATTATCCGACATGGTTGACTGTGCGAAGAGACATTCCATAGTTGTACAGAGGTTTCACCAGAAATTTGAAGAACACCAAACAGTTTTTAAAAGCAGTTAAGTACAGTAAAAATAAAACATCATACAATAACCTCCTATAAGAATTATTAAAATTTTTTCTCCATAATATCTCTTCACATATTATAGCACTTTTCAGATAAGAATTTTCTACCTTTCATTTTATTTTTGCTTTTGAGACAACAAAATCTTACCCAGAAGCACACTAAATATATATGCCATAAGAAGTGATAGTTTGACAGTATAATTTTAGGCAGTGACACACTTGCCAATTGATTCAACAGTTTCCAGTCAGAGACTAGGGTATTGGACCAATGTGAGATACTTACTATGTTTGAATGAGCCTCAAATGCTTTGTTATGCAAGGACTGCCAAACAAGAAGGACCTTCTACAACACTTCAGTCTATTAAGGGTGCATGCTCTTTCCTTGTGTTTCCAAGCACTCTCATCTTTAGCTTTCATTTAGTCCTAGGAGCATCTTTACCGGTACTCCAACTTCAAGCGCAGCTTGAGTGAAAGATATTCATGAGCCCAAAAAGTTTGGTGAAGAAAATGGTACAGCAAGAACATACCTTCCAGAGAATGACTCTTGCCCGTCATGCGCTTAAGTCTATTCTTCTTCCTTTGGTGAGTAAAATAAGCCTTCATTACATCACATTGTATATGCATAATGTGTATACAATATATATATACACACACACACAAACTGTATTTACTGTCAAGTTATCGTGTATTATTTATTTAAACTTGTTTTTATTGTTCAATTGATTTATTTTTCTACCTGTGAAAAATGTTTGGGCACCTGGGGTTGCATTGGGATGCATCAATATTTTCCCCATTAAAATTAATGGCATTTTTTTTTCATTCATTTAACAGCTTTTCACTTATTTGTAGGGTTTTCAGGATCAAGTTAAAAATCTGTAAAAAGAATGGGTATTTAGGAAATGAAATGTAAATACACTACTTGGCTCAGCAGTGAACAATATTTACATGGTCCCAATCGTGAAAACAACAAATATGAATTTAGTAAAAGTGATGATTTAAGCCAAACGGGTGAGAGTGCTATATCAGAGCTGAATCTTCGTCTTTCTTATTAGGAAGTCAACATATGATATATAAATCTGGAAAGTCAAAAATAGCAATACTAACAAGTGATTTAGAAAAACAGAAGTGCTAGAAGCAGCATCTAAAAGGGTTAAAAGTGGTTGCCTCTGGAAATGAGGACTTGGGGAAGCTTTATCATAAGCTTCAAAGGACTGCTTGACTTTTTAAAGTAGGCAATAACTTTGATAAAAATTTAAATTATGTTTAATAAATATATAATAAATATTGGAAAAAGCTCAGAAAATACAAATATGGAAAGAGAATAAAATAAAAGCCATTCGTAACATATAAACCCAGAAAAGCCTGTCAAGAGACACTAGTTTTGAGGTTTGAATCTCTCTACATACATATAGGCACATTTTTTAAAAGTGTGAGATTGTGTCGTTAATATTGTTTTGCAACGTGCATTTTCGCACACAGTCACTGTAGGGAATTTTTCCATATCAATATTCATCTACTACATCATTTTAATGGCTGCATATTTCCCATCATATGGATATACTATAATTTATTTAATTCAACTCAACGTTAACCACTAATTATTCAACCAGCCTAATTCTTCCAGCAAAGACATGCAACTTTAACTTATTTTGGAAAGATAGCAAAAAGGAATTTTCTCTACTCTGTGTTCGATTGTTGTCTTCAATAATTTCTATTTTGCTTTACTAGCAAAGTAGTTAGAGATTTCACTTGCTCTGAGATTTCCCCTTGACTATCCACACTGTTTCTTTTGGAAATTCTCTCCCATTGAAATTGTAAATGGAGTGCACATGTGGTACACGGCTGCTCTTGCCTGTCTGTGTCCTTTTTTTGTCTTTAGATAACAGCACCTCAGTTTTCCTTGGTAGAATCCCTTCTCCTTCCTCCCACAACGCTCAGCCCACGTGGTTTGGGTGAAACTGACCCACCTTCATATCTGGAAGGTGAGTTCAGCCTAGTTCTTCTTTCTAGCCTCAGTGAATGGTTCAGGGGTGGACATGTGCACAGAACTGATTCAAGGAGAGTCAACTCCAGACTTTCATTGGAACCTTTAGGAAGGAGGAACTCTCTTTCTTCTCACTGGGATTGCTGAGCTGAGAAAAGGGCAAATCTGGAGTGGCTGGAGGCCATTGGCCATTACAAAGGGAGAGCCTGCCTCGGGATAAAGCCAAAGAGCAAGAAATATGAACCAAGAGATGCAGAAAGTCAGATTCCTGCCGACACGTTTTGTGCACCTGGATCCAGCACTGCCTGGTGTCCTTAGCCATAGTTGTATGAATTAACACATTTCCCCTTTTCCCTTAATCTTTTGAGTTGGGGTTCTGTCATCTGGGGTTCATACATCTATGTGTATAACATAGACTCAAAGTCAAATAATTTAAACAGAACAGAAAACCATAAGGTGAAAATTAAAAATTTTCCTCCTTACCCCCTCAGTTCTCAGTTTAGACTCCCCAGAGGCTGTCACTCCTTACAGTTTCTTTCACATGCTTCCAAAATGTGTCTGTCCATTTACAAATATACCAATTTTTGAAGATATACAAACAGGATTATACTATGCTGTCCTGCAATTTGTGTTTTCTACTTTGCCATGAGGTGAATGACACCTTCCCTCATCACATCCTGACATCTAGTTCATTTATCCTAAGACCTGCAAAGGATTCTATTATAGGGACAGCTCATATTCCAACCAGTCCTGTACTGATGGCCAATTAGGTTCACTTGATTTTTCACCATTAAAAAGAAGCTGTGCTGAGCATTCTTCTCATATAGTTATACGTGGCAAATGTGCTTCTGGTCCCTCGTTACCCAGACTCCTTCCAGGGGCTACATTTAGTGGGGTGTGTGTAAGTAGTTGCTAGCTGCACAGTGTAAGAATAGCTTCCAGAAATACTCCAGCTACCCACAGTGCCAACTCACAGGGGTCAAGATACAAAGGTACAGGCCATAGATCATTATTCAGTAAAAACATGTGTGAGGATAACAGGACAGAATTATGTAGGGAGTGGAAGGGAAATGGTCTGAAATGCACAGAGCCAGAAGCTAGTTTGTAGAAAATTCTTCCAGTCATCAGAGGTATGAAAGTGGTTTTGTTTCTCACCAAAATCTGTTAGAAACATACTTGATAATGCAGCATATATAGACTCCTATAAATGTACCATGTTTTTTTTTCTTTTTTGATGAGAATCATAGAGAATAGAATATATTAAAACTGCTGTCTTTGTAGGGCCCAAATGTGTACAAGTACTGCAAACAGTGAGTATGTCTGTGGGAAGCAGCATGTTTTATGCATCAAAGCTATCAATAACAATAAAAAAAACAAGTTTCAATTTACCATGCTATAGGAACAAGTGAATTATCTTCTTATTCTCTTTATTAAAAAAATTTCAAAATTGTCATCATATGAATAAGGAGTGATCAAAGAAAATGTAGCTAAAAATAAAAGGTAGGAAAGAAAGCATAGTAAGAGTGCATCATACTCAAATTAATAAAAATATGATGTTACTTTTCTGAATTTTGTGATGCTTTTGTTATTTGTCACCTTTTTAGAATGCATAATTTTTGTAAGTTTTTTCTCATTGTACATAAATATTCATTTTTGTGCCTGACTTGTAATTGTATGAGCTTCAGACTCTACAAAACTTGGATTCATCCCTGCATAGTGTCTGAACATATAGTGTCTGGAGTTAGACTGTTCAGCTTCAAATCTCAGGTGAGCCATTGTTGCAGACTGAATGTTTGTGTCCTCCAAAATTCATATGATGAAACCTAATCTCCAGTATGATAGAATTTGGAGATGAGGCCTACGAGAGGTGACTAGGTTATAAGGGTGGAGCCTTCCTGAATGAGGTTAGTGCCCTAACAGACCACTCTGTTGCCCCTTCCACCATCTGAGGACACAGCCAGAAGGTAGCCATCTATGAATCAGAGAGAGAGAGCTCTCATCAGAACTCAACCACGCTGGCACCTTGATATTAGGCTTCAGACTCCAGAACTGTGAGAAATAAATTTCTGTTGTTAATAAGCTATCCAGTCTATGGTATTCTGTTACAGCAGCTCAAGATCAAGACTAAGATGGCCATCTGCCAGTTCTGTGACCCAGGGAAGTTTACTCCACTTCTCTGTGCCTCAGTTTCCTACCTAAAAAAAATGGGGTTAATAACCTCAGAGGGTTGTTGTGAGGATTAAATGAATTAATACCTATATAGAACCTAGAACCTGGCAATCAGTAATAGTCAATAACAACTATGGTTATTTCTTATGCACTTGTGCAGATATCTCAGCAGGATAGGTTCCTAGAAGTGTAAGTGCAATTATATTAATTTTAATAAAGAATGTGCCAGGGCTTCCCTGGTGGCGCAGTGGTTGAGAGTCCGCCTGCCGATGCAGGGGACACGGGTTCGTGCCCCGGTCCGGGAGGATCCCACATGCCACAGAGCGGCTGGGCCCGTGAGCCATGGCCGCTGAGCCTGCGCGTCCGGAGCCTGTGCTCCTCAACGGGAGAGGCCACAACAGTGAGAGGCCGTGTACAGCAAAAAAAAAAAAAAAAAAAAAAAAAAAAAAGAATGTGCCAAACCGCATCCCAAAAGCAATGCCAGCTTACCCTCCCATTATGTACATAGTGACATACATCAGAGCTGTGGAGTCAGGAAGCCCTTCCCAGATGAACTTATGGCTGTGGTCCTTACCACGTTCCACACTAGTCCAGTTCCCTGAACCCTGTCCAAGCCAAGTTGGTCAGTGGCTGCTGGGAATGGTAGGCCCTGCTCCTAATTAACCCATCCTGCAAAGCCTATGAGTAGCTGCCATTTACCAAGCACCTTCCCTTCATTGAGCTCAGCAGCCCTGTAGGTTAGGCAGGGTGAAGCCGAGGTTATTCTTTTATGAAAGATAAAATTGTGGCTCAGAGAGGTAAGGGACCCATGTGAAGTCACCCCAGCAGGTAAGAACCAGGGAGAGGAACAAGAATCCAGGTCTTCTAAAAACCTAATGCTTTTCCTATTATACCTTGTTGCTTCTCAAATATCTTTCCATTAATGAAACATACTCTTTATAAAGAAATATATTCATAGTGAAATATGAAGCTTTCTCCAAGTTAGTTGTGAAGAGCAAGCATTATGACTATATCATGTACTAAGAGTGTGCTTCTAAGAAAAATAAATTTAATTGCAGCCTCATGATTCAAATCAAATCCACCTTGCTTTAAATCTTCAATTATGGTAAAATATAGCTGTAGAGAATGTGCTTTCCATCCTAAGCACCTTCTGTACTTCTACCTTTAAAAACCTACCTCCCCCATCCCCCAGTCTTGTTATCTTCTCTTCGACTTGCCAAACAAATCTTCTCCAAAAAACAGAACTGATTAAATGCCTAAGGGAAGGAAGTGAAGAACTCAAAATTAGTAGAGTCTGTTCCCACATGTTCAGGCTAATTTAACTTTTCTCACATGACAAATTAGAAAGGAAAAGAAAAATTTGCCTAGAAGGACAATTAAGAATAAACTAGAGGTGTCCTCTGTCCCAAATTAGAACAGGATTCCATAATTTTGTTTTACAGGCATGACATGCAGGAGGAACTAATGGGTGGATGCTTTTGTTCTCCGGTGTCACCCAGCAAGTGGGAGCTTCAGCACAAAGTGAGGATTAGCCCATGATGAAATGTGCCTCAGGCCTTCTCTTCAGCAAGCTGGGCTAACTACCATGTCACATACTGTCTAGCTTGTGGAAAATGTGAAAATGCCCAGGGCCCATGAAAGTTCGGTCAAGTCTATCGATAGATGATAGATAGGTAGATAGATAGATAGATAGATAGGTAGATAGATAGATAGATAGATAGATAGATAGATGGTAGATATAGATAGATAGATAGATAGATAGATAGGTGATAGATGAGTCAATGAAACAATGAGAGGCTCCTCACCAGAGGGATTTATCTGAATACGCAACACGATGGCTCCCAGGCCATCTTCTAGCTCACCAACCCTAGTAATTTCTAGTGACTATCTCCTTCCTCAAAGCTCTAAGAATACTCAAAAGACCTGCTCTGCAAGTACAATTATGGGGGTAGATTTTTAATGTGCAGGACTTGGTACACAGTAGCCACTTATTACTCCAGCTGCCACAGGAAGTTTCTTTCTCTCCTTGGCAAAGCAAAGATGCCTACACATAGAGATTCCCAGCTGCTGACAGCCTTAAATTATCCAGAGATTTGCCTTTCAGAATGAGCTTTACAAGAGCTCAAAGGTCAATTAACCCTAAATAAGAACTGGCAAGCTCCCTACCCACTTCCTGGTGAACCAGAAGAAGAGAGAAGATATACAATAGGGTCTGAAGTTTTGAGCATCTTGTTGAAACATCAACTATATATATTTTTTAAATAATAGGTAATAGAAATTGACTCTGGCTAATTTAATTAAAATGAAATGCTAGCATTTATTGAAAGGACTTATGATAGCCTAGAGAATCCCAGGAAAAGCTAAACATAAGAACTTCTTCAGGAGTAGAAACCCCAGTAGCTCTGGGAATCTGGAGAGCAGGAATCCCGTAGCTCTGGGAAATGGGCAGTACATCAAAGAACTGTCTTGGAGAAAGGGCTTTTCAAATTATTTTCCCATCAGGCTCCTTACCTGTTGGGTGAGAACATTCGATTAGTTCAACCTTGACCACGGGGACAGAGGACACAGGGGAAGCCTGTCTGTATACAGTGTCACAGGAGTTATTCCCCAAAGGCCAGCTGCTATTATTTTTTAAAGGCCAAAGAGATGTGGGCAAACAAAAGCAACAGGAATTCATTATGCTTAGTTTCTGTCTGTAACCCAAAGAAAAATGTATGCCAAACCTTCCAAATGTTTCAGGCCCAACACATGAAACGCCCAGTGTTCTATTTCCAGGAACTACAGATCATACACAGGAACAAACTTTCCCCATCCCTAGGTCATATATCAAGGACAAGATCTACACCTTTGAAGGGGATAAAGGGTTTGGTTTACAGACAAGTGAACAGCCAAGTGCTGTGTAGTAAGAGCCATGAGAGGGAAGTGCAGGGTAACACAGCAGGGGTGCCTGGCCTGGCCTGGACTCGGGGAGGGGCAAGGAGGAGTCAAGAGTGGGTGAGAGGTTGGCAGTCTATAAAGAATGGGATGTCTGAGGGCAGGAAAAGGAGCATGTGTTACCGTGGAGGGGTGCTGAAAGTGGTTCTATTTGTCTGAACTACTGGTCCCAGTACTTCACTCTCTGCTGGCTCAACCTTGCCCTGGGTAGGATGAAGAGTACTTCTTTCTGTGTTGACTTTGACTTGGCCATGAAATTGGTAGATGTGTCAGAGTGCCAATCATTTTTTTTTTTTTTCACAGTGCTAATCTTAAGAGGCATCTTAAGAGCCTAGGTCTTAGGCATTGGGTGTTCCACTCACCTGCATGAGTTTCTGCCACTGCCATAAGAAGAACATGCCCCAACTGCTCTGCTGGTCCAAGGAGGATGAAAAAACACATGCAGCATGGCCTTCAGGCCAATCCACAGAACTGCATCTAAAGGTAGAGCCACTCAGCCAAGCCCAGTCTAGATCACGCACCCCAGCTGCCACAGCCGGAAGCAGAATTACTCCAGCTGACCTTCAGATCCACGAGAATAAATGATGGAGGGAGGGTTCGAGCCACTGAATGTGGGGATGGTTTACTATGCAGCATTACTGCGACAAGGGCTGAGGGATATAGGAGTGACAGTAAAAAAAAAAAAGCCTGAGAAGGGACTGGAGAGGTAAGCAGAGGCCTAATCGTCAAGGACTCTCTAAGCCTATTAATTTGAACTTTTATCTTAAGGGCAACGGAGTCCACTGAAATGTGTTAAGTAGGGAAGTTACACAGTCAGGTTTCCCTTTTAAAAAGCTCACTCTGAGGGTCTGTAAGGCAGACAGGGTTGGAGGGGGCACCAGGAGAGATTTCCTAAAGTTCTCAAACTAACAGTTTTCCAAAGTGTACAATTTTACGCATTTTTCTTCCAGTATATGGCTTTCCTATTGACTTTTTAAATGGTATCTTTAATGGTTAATTTTTATAAGATCCAACTTATTAAATTTTCTTTTATGGCTACTGCTTTCTGTGTCTTTTCTAAGAAATCTTTGCCTTTCTCAAATTAGGGATGATATTCTATTTTTTTTCCTAGAAGCTATATAGTTTTAGCTTTTAAATTTAGGTCTATGATCTGCAGTGAACTAATTTTGGGCTATGTTGTAAGGTAGTATCAGGATTCATTTTTTCCCCATATAAATACCCAGTTATTTTGGCACCTTAAAAATGAAGATTTTTTTCTTTCCCCATTGAATTGCCTTAGCTTGGATATGAAAACTTCATTGGCCATATATGTTTCGATCTCTTTCTCTATTCCCTATCTGTTCCACTGATCTATTTTTCTATTCTTACACCATGTTGTATTTTTTTTTAATATTTATTTATTTATTTATTTGGCTACACTGGGTGTTAGTTGCAGCATGTGGGATCTTCATTGCGGCATGCGGGATATTTTGTTGTGGCGCGCAGGCTCTTTGTTGCGGTGCATGGGCTTCTCTGGTTACAGTGCGTGAGCTCCAGAGAGTGCCGGCTCAGTAGTCGCGGTGCATGGTCTTAGTTGCCCTGCAGCATGTGGGATCTTAGATGCCCAACCAGAGATCGAATCCGTGTCCCCTGAATTGTAAGGCAAATTCTTAACCACTGGACGACCAGGGAAGTTCCACACCACATTGTCTTGATTACTGTAGCTTTATAAAAGATTTGAAATCAGGTGATATGTCATTCAACTATGTACTTTTTCAAGATTATTTGACTATTCTAGGAGCTTTGCATTTCCACGTAAATTTTAGAATCAGCTTGTCAATTTATACTCTCCCCGCCAAAAGGACTACTGGGATGGTTATTGTGATATTTCCATAGATTAACTGACATCTTAACAATGTTGAATCTTCCCATTCTTGAACATGAAATATCTATTTATTCAGATCTTCAATATTTCTCAACAGGATTTTGTAGCTTTCTACATAGAGGTTTTAAATATCTGTCATTGTCTTTGTCCCTAAGTATTTCAATTTTTTGATGCTAAGGTAAGTGATATTGAGTTTTTCATTTTATTTTCCAATGGTTTGTTGTTCTTTTACATGAATGCAATTGATTTTTGTATATTGGCCTAGTATCTTGCAATCTTTCTAATGTTACATAGCTGAGATAAACTCTACTTGGTAATAATGTATTACATCCTTTTAAAATATTACATTAATTTAGTTAAGAAATTTTGCATATAGGCACAGGAGGGATATCGGTCTGTAACTCCTTCCTTGCAATGTCCTTAACCCTAACCCTTTCTGGAGTTATGCAGGACTCATAAAATGAGTTAAAAAGTGTTCCCTCCTCCTAAATGAGGTCATGTGGACCTGGAGTTTCCTGTGGCAAAGGCTTTTAATTACAAATTTAATTTCTTTAGCAGAGAGTTATTCATATCCTGTATTTTTTATTTTGTGATTTTTATGTGCCTTTTAAAGAATTTGTCAATTAAAAATTTTCTAATTTATTGACATGAGGTTATTAGATAGTCTTTTATCTGTCTTTTAATGACTATAGAGTCTACGGTGGTGTCTTACATTTCCTTCCTGATATTGGTAATTTGTGTTTTCTTTTTTTCTTGATTAGTCTAGCTAGAGGTCTATTTTATTACTCTTTCCAAAGAAAACTTTTGGCTTTGTTGATTTTCTCTATTGTTTGTCTACTTTTTAGTTCACTGATTATTATTACTGAAAACTATTATTCACTACTTTTTATTATACTCTTTATCATTTCTTTTTATTTATAATAGGTATAATTTATTCTTCCTAGTTGCTTAAGATGGAGGCTTAGGTAATTGATTTAGGCCTTCTTCTTTCCTCATATAAGCATTTAAGACCATAAATTTTACTGTAAATACTTCTTTAGCTAAATCTCACAAATTTGGATATGTTGTGGTTTTATCAGCAGGTCAAAATATTTTCTTTTCTTGTGATATCTTCTTTGATTCATGGATTATTTAGATGTGTATGGCTTAATTTTAAAATATTTAAATTGGCCAGAGATCTTTTTGTTCTTGATTTTTATTTTAATTCTCTTATTGTCAAAGTATACCCTCTTTATGATTGTAATCCTTTGAAATGTATTAAGATGTGTTTCATGGCCCAGCTTATGGTCTATTTTGGTGAATGTTCCAAGTACATTTGAAAATAATACATATTCTGCAACTGTTGATTAGTATTTGATAAAATGCCAGTTATGTTTATATTGTTGATAGTCCTCTATATCTTTTCTGATGTTTTATATGTTTATGTTATATGTTTATGTTATATGTTTATATAACATACAACAATTCTTAAGAGAGGAGGGTAAACTTCTTCAACTCTTATTGTGGATTTGTCTATTTCTCCATTCAGTTCTATCAGTTTTGCACTCATGCATTTCGAAGCTTTGTTATTGGGTATATATACATTCAGGAATTGTACGTCTTCTTAATGAATTGACTTTCTTGTCATTATGTAATGTCCTGCTTTATACCTTACAATTGTTCTTGACTTTGTCTGATAATATGGCCACTCCTGCGTTTTCACAATTAATCATTACATGGTTGTCTTTTTCTATTCTTTTCCTTTTAGCTTGTACACGTCTTCATATTTACAGTGTGTCTCTCATAAACATTGTATAATTGGGTCTCATTAAAATCCCATCTGGCAGTATTGTTCATTTTATTAGACTGTTTAGTCTATTTAGATATAAAGTAATCAGTGATTTAGCTGGGTCTAATTCTACCATCTTGCTATTTATTTTCTCTTTGCCCTATTCATGCTCTTTTTCTTATTTCCCTCTTTTCCTTCCTTTTTTTGGATCTATTAAATGTGTTCTAGTATTCCATTCTATCTTCTCTATTGGCTTTTTAGCTATGCTTCTTTGTTTTAATTTTTAGCAGTTGCTCCAGGGATTAAAATAAACATATCAGTCTACCTGTGATAATGAATTAACTTTATACCACTTCACATATAATGTAGCGACCTCACACAGTATACTTTTATTTGTTGCTAATACACCCTGCTTCTAAATAGGTTATATACCTCACAGTACTTTGCTAATGTTTTTGGTTTAAGCAGTCAAATGTCTTTTTAACAAATTTCTAAAATGAGAAGAATGTCTTTTATATTTTTACCCAACAAATTTTCTATTTCTTGTTCTCTTCTTCATATAGATCTGATAACTTATGGAATCATTTTCTTTTCGCCTGGAGAACTTACTTTAATATTTCTTAGGGTACATGTATGCTAGTAAATAATCCAACTTTTGCTTATCTGAAAATGTCTTTATTTACTTTTTTTTTTAAGGCTGTTTTTGCCAGATACAGAATTCTAGGTTGACTGGGAACTTTTTGTTTTCATTTATTTAGAACTTCAACGATGTTGCCCCATATCTTCTGGCTGGTTTTATGTCTGATGAGAAATCAGCAGTATTTCTTATCATCGTTCCTTTGTATGGAACCTTTTTTCCTCTGGCTGCTTTTAAAATGTTCTTTATATTTGGCTTTCAGCCATTTGTTTATGAAATGACTAGGTGTGGTTTCCTTTGTGCTTATCTTGAGTAAGTTCCATTGAGGTTTTTTTTATTTGAATGTTGAAATTTTGTCACCTAATTTGGGGAAATATTGCTCATTATTTCTTCCATTTTTTTTTCCTTGCCTCATTTTTTCCTTTCTTCTTCTATGAAGACTCCACTTACACTCATATTATACTACTTGATATTTTTCCACAGATCACCAAGTCTTTGTTCATTTTGTAAGATCCTTTTATTTTCTCTGTTTCAGTTTAGATAGTATTTGTTGATCTGTTTTCAAGTTCACTAATCTTTTCTTCTGCATTGTCCATTCTAATGAAGTTTTTCATTTCATAAATTATGTTTTTCAGTTCTATAGTTTCCACTTGTTTCTTTTTAAAGTCTCTCTTTCTCAATTGAGATTTCTATATTGAGATGTCCATCTTTTCCTTTAAATTCTTGAACTTATTTGTAATGGCTGTTTTATAATCATTGGCTGCTACTGACTACATCTGTGTCATCTCTGGGGCTGTTCCTATTGACTTTATTCTCCTGGTTATGGGTCACACTTTTTTAAAAAATTTATTTATTTATTCATATAGTTTTGACTGTGTTGAGTCTTCATTGCTGCGCTCGGGCTTTCTCTAGTTGCAACAAGCAGGGGCTACTCTTCGCTGCGGTGCATGGGCTTCTCATTGCAGTGGCTTCTCTTGCACAGGCTCTAGGCATGCGGGCTTCAGTACTTGTGGCTCTCAGGCTCTAGAGTACAGGCTCAGGAGTTGTGGAGCACAGGCTTAGCTGCTCCGCAGCCTGTGGGATCTTCCCAGACCAGGGCTTGAACCTGTGTCCCCTGCACTGGCAGGTGAATTCTTAACCACTGTGCCACCAGGGAAGTTCCGGGTCACATTGTCTTGCTACTTTGCATGTCCAGTAATTTTTCTGAATGCTGGACATTATGAATGCTACAATGTTGAGTTTGCTTTATGCTGTTTTCTTTTAAAGAATGTTGAGTATTGAGTGTTGAGTATTGCTTTGGCAAGCATTTAATTCAACTTTGATCCTGTTGAGGCTTGTTTTTTGGCTTTGTTAAGGTGGGTCAAGAATAGTCCACATGCTAGGTCTGGAGTAGTCCTATTCCTTGGATCGGACGTTCTGGGGTCTCAGCTAAATGCCCAGAGTGTTCAGTAACATATCTACACTGAGACTGGCCAGAAGCCCAATGTCCCCCATCACTGTGTAACCTCAAGAATTTCCATCAGTTCATTGTCTCTCCGTAGCCATTCTCTGCCCAACCATGCAGGGTCTTGCCTTGCACATGTACAGCTTTGTATTTGGCCAAAGCCTAAAGGGCGCATGAATGCAGATTTCTGGGGCAACTTATCTGTTCAGTTCTTTCTTCTTTAATACCCTATCCCATCCATTCCAGTCACCGCAGCAGCCTGAACCCTGTTGTCACCACCCAGTGAGACCACTGCTGTCTTTTAATATCTACTTTCTCATGCCGCCATTTGGAGCATGTCCCATGGCAGAAAGCTAGACTGAACGTGGGACTCACTTCATGGGTTTCCTTTGCTTAAGGTTTACTGGCTGTGTTTTTTGGAAATCTTTACAAACACTGAGTAATGCTCTTGGCACATATTAGGTGCTTAGTAAGATGGTTTTTAAGGAGGAGGGTGTGATTATTTTGGCTCACCTAAGTCCTACTTCTGGAAATACGCACAAGGCTTATCAAGTGTTCTATCCAGAGACTCAATCTCTATCTCCTCCTCCCACTCCCAGTTCCCCCTCAGGGTAATCAACTTTCTCTTCAGAAGCTGGCAGGCAGTTTTTTGCACATTTGGGTTACTCAGTTTGAGAGGTTTGAGCATTTGGAGAATGATTAGAATTACATTCATCCACAGTTAAGAGGCACACTGTTCTCTGGGGGATTTGATACGCTTTTTCCAAATTAGCTAAATGCTCTCTGGAAGAATTATTGGTGGGAAGGGGAGGCTGTGAATAACCTAGCATAAGTCATCATTCGGAATGTAGCCTTGAAGCCTCCCATGTAGCTTCTCACGTTACCAAGAAAAGAGCTTCTGAGGTTGTTCAAAGAGGGATGCTGAAGAGAGGAAGAAGGCAACTCCAGTGGGACCTCCTGGGAGGGGAAGACCGGCTGGAGGAGGCGCTTGGGCAAAAGAAATCCCCAACAAATGCCTCCTGGCTCTTTTTATTCACCACAAACACCCAACTCCACCTCATCTTCCTGGGGCCCATTTTCTGGACCCCAGGCCATTTTCTTTTGTTTCCATCTTGACTGGGAAGATCAGGTCTCCAGAGAGAGGATTATTTCAAGACTGCTTTGGCGATTACATTTGGATTTTTCACATTTCACCATTCTCTATCATTCTGCACACCCCACCCTCACCCCATATACACACTACATAATCAATGCCATCCTCCTTTCTGCAAAAGATGCATCATTTGGCTTTGTGGCTTAATGACCCCATTCTTGCCTTCGAGACAATGAATGGACAATTTGAGTTTGGAATTCCTATAGTTTGACCAATGGAACTAACCCTCTAAGATTTCCTGTTCACCAACAACACCACTCTCCCCAGGCCTGCATTTTAGTTCAAAAGCACAAGACAAACAAGGGATTGAAATGACTAAATGTGTGAGAGTTTTAATTTTCCTCTGGGGGAAAAAAAACAAGTTATGATTTTCCTCCAAGCAAACAACCTATTTTCCATATGTTTCCAAGAAAAAACTGCTTTTCAGTTATTCTGCACGTTCCATGGATGATTCCAGTGGGGAGAGCCTAGGAGATCCAACCTCAGCACGTTTTCTCTTGTTGCAGGGAAAATATGTTTTCCAACTCATAGTCTCTGTGTTCTAGTAATTGGGCTTGGGGTGCCCACTTCAATTCCACTTCTGAAAGGGAGCCAGAGAATGAGGAGGAGCAGGGTTTGGTTTCCACAAGCTGTGAGGGCCACTGGGTAGGGGCGCAGTGAGGCCTGGCCTCATGGGCCTGAGGAGGCTGCTGTTCCATACCCCTGTCCCTGGCCCCAGGGTAGATGAGGGGGTATTGTGCCTTCTGCAGAAAGATGGTCTAGAATAACTTCTACAGTGGAACCTCTGGAGTCTGGCTCCTGAGACATCTGTAGCCCCCACTCTCAAAGCATGGAGCAAGGATCTAGGGTGGCCCTTCTAATCCTTGCTAGACTATTAAAAACACCTGACCTTGTCGTTCTCCTATTTCAGTACCTTCAATAGTTCCCCCATTGCTTTTAGGATAAAGTCCATACTCCCCAGATTTTCTCGCAAGGGAAGTTCTCAATAACCTGGTCCTACTGTATTTTTACGTCATCTCTCATTACTCCCTCTGCAATCCTCTCTCTACTCCACTCCCCAGGCCCTGCCGCTTTCTCCTCTCCAGCACTCAGAAGTGTTTGCAGTCCCTTGAATGAACTGGACTTTCTTTCCGCTTGGGATGTTGTTCCTGAGGATGGGAACAATTCACACATGCTCCACCTTGAGGACTCCCGGTCATACTTCAAATCTCAGTGTAGGATTGCTTCCTCCAGGGAGCCTTTCTTCCAGACTGGAGTGGGTGTCCCTGCTACTTGCTGCCATAGTGCACTGTGCTTACCACATCCCAGCTGTTCATTGACAAGTACTCCTGAGCATGTCTATGTAGCAGCCACTGAGCTAGGCTCTGGGGATACAGTGGAAAGAAAACAGTAATAAACAAGTAAAAGAAGCAAATAAGTGGGGAAATACCATTTGTACTAAGTACTGGGAAAGAAGAGGATATAGAAATGGAAAATAAGGAGTGAGGTAAAGATTACCTATACTATTTTATGCTAACTTCCTCTTTACCTCTCTGCCTTTTCATTAGACAGCAGTTCCTCTAAAGTGGAGGTTTATATTAATCACCTCTTTATTTCTACTGCACAGCACAGGACATGGCATATAGAAGGCACTCGATAAGAGTTTGGGGTTTGAATCATAGCCATTTTCTGCACCATTTCTAGGCTTATTTTCAACTCTGCTGAAAAGTGGAAATGTCAAATCTTTTTCCAGGAGGGGTAAACTGGGTAATTAAAGGGACAAAGAACAAAGACACTGGCTCATTTGGGAATCAACCTCCAAATCTGCCATGCACCTATCATTATTCATAGAATAGGAGAATGTTTTAATATATGTCCTTGGAGAGAGTGGCCAAGATGGTGGAGTAGAACGACCCTGAGCTTACTGCCTCTCACGAGGACAACAAATTCACAACTATCTACAGAGCAACCATTGATGAAAAAGACTAAAATACGTCCTCAAATTCTTTGACAACACTCCCTCAAAAGATGTAGCCGAATTCTTCTCCCCTTGAAAGTGTGCTGGTCTTGGTGACTGACTTTTTGTTTTTAATTTATTTATTTATTTATTTTTGGCTGCACTGGGTCTTCGTTGCTGCACACGGGCTTTCTCTAGTTGTGGTGAGTGGGGGCTACTCTTCATTGAGTTGCGTTGGGCCTCTCACTGTCGTGGCCTCTCTTGTTGCAGAGCACGGGCTCTAGGCACATGGGCTTCAGTAGTTGCGGCACGCAGGCTCAGTAGTTGCGGCTCATGGGCTCTAGAGCGCAGGTTCAGTAGTTGTGGTGCACGGGCTTAGTTGCTCTGCAGCATGTGAGATCTTCCCGGACCAGGGCTCGAACCTGTGTCCCCTACATTGGCAGGTGGGTTCTTAACCACTGCACCACCAGGGAAGCCCTCAGTTGGCTTTAAAATGGAAGATTATTCTGGATTAGCTGGGTGGGCCCAATGTAATCACATGATCCCTTCAAAGTAGAAGAGGAAGGCAGAAGGGAAAGTCAGAGATATTCAAAAAGCAAAAGTGATTTAACATGCTGTTTTTCACTTGAAGATGGAGGGGCTATGTAAGAATGAATATGAGTGGCAGCTGACAGCCAGCCAACAACAAAGACCTCAGTCCTACAACCTCAAAGACTGGATTCTGCCGACACCTTGAATGAATTTGAAAGTAGAATCTTCCCCAGAGCCTTCAGATAAGAGCCCTGATGGCTGATTTCAACTTTGAAATCATCTTGATTTCAACTTTGGAGTATACTGAACAGAACCCAGAAGTGCCCGCCTGGATTCTTCACCTACGGAAATGTGACAGAGTAAGTAGTATTGTTTTAAGCTGCTGAGTGTTTATTACACACCACTAGAAAACTAGCAATATCTAAGTGCTTTTATTTTTTTAATGTTTTAGTCTGGATTTTTTGTTTTATTTTGGTTTTTGATAGTCTAAGGCTTGAATTCATTGATAGATGGTTTCACACATCCAAGCTCCCTGCCTCTCTTTGAAGACCCTGTCACATTCCACGTCTTGCAGGAAGCTTTCCCCAATGGAGTCATCTTTCATCAGCAGCAGTAATGATCTTTTCCTCAAAAATTCTGATTTTGTTGGTATTTGCACTAATGTGTAAATGGACCAAATACTTCAATTAAAATTTAAGTGAAAGTTAAGGATGGGGTAGAGGTGATAAAGGATTGAATGTATGTATGTATTGGCAGCCAAACAGAGAGATAAGTTCATTAATTCATTCATTCAAGAAATGATTGAGCACCTATTATGTTCCAGGTAGTCTTCTAGGAGTTAAAGGTATACTGGTGAATAAGACAAGGTCCCTCTCTGATGAACTCTACATTCTAGCAAAAGGAGGCAGACAATACATAAGTCAACAACTAACAAAGAAAATATTTCAGACAGTAATAAGTCCTATGGGGAGAAAACCTCCAGTAATATGTGGCTTCCAAAGGAAGCCACATTAGAGAGGGTAGCTGCTGAGGACCTCTCTAAGAATGTATTGTTGAGCTGAGACCTGAATGATGAGAAGTCTGGAATGCATCCAAACAGGGAAACAGCAATTGCAAAAGCCCTGAGGTTGTAAGGAGCCTGACATGTTGACTGAACAGGGGAGAAACGCACAGTTTGACAAAGATGCAGTGAGCAAGGGGAATGCATAGCTGAGGTCAGACGGGTAGACAGAGGCCAGATCAGCCAGAGCCTTGTGGACCACCGTTAGGAGTTGGGGGTTGATTATCTACACTGGGCAGCCACTGGATGTGGAATATTATTGCAACTGCTTTTAGACCAGTCTCCCTGTGTCAGTCCCTTCCTTCCCAGTCCCTCCTCTATTTTGCTACACCTGAGTGACCCTGGCCATATCACTCTTTAAAAACTACCAGTGAATCCCACAGCCCACAGGGTGAAGTCCAGACTGGACTGGGCAGACCCTCATGATAAGTCCCCATCTTCACTCCCAGGCTTGTCTCTGGGCCACCCTCATCTCAACCCCATTGTCAGACCACATTAAACTATGCTGCTTCCTCTGAATACCCTCTCCTTGCCTCTCCTCCATGTATCAACATCAAGGAAAAATACTTCCTTGCAGGAAGTTTACCCTAGGGACTATGAATAAAGGTAAGAGTTGATCTAGGGGAAGCAACAAGTACAGTGAATCACCCAGGGACCAGCAACAGCAGGGAGCTGTTACCTGGAAAGGTCTAAAGAAGCAGGAGGAAGGAGTCATACCAGCAGAGCCTGGTGGGAGTAGGAGCTTGGAACAGGAGCTGGTGGGTTGGGGGCGGGGGGGGCCAATGTGTAGCTGCTGTCAAAATCATAGTAGGCTTGGAGGGAGCAAATAAGTATTCCAACTGCTCTAACCTTTCACTCACCTGCAGAGCCTCTCATTGGCTACGAAACAGAAAGCCAGAGGGCAAGCCTGCTTGGCGATGTAGTCATAGAGGTCAGCTCATGGGTCACAGATAAAAAACAGAATGAGCCAGATGGGAGAGGGCAAAGTCAGTACCCAGACTCGCTGTTCTTACTACATGCAATGTCTTCCTCCTGCCTTTTTGCCTAGAAAACCAGTAGTTTATCTTCAAAACTATATTCCAAAACCTACCTGAGTGGAAGGAAATATATGGAGTTAAAGTATTCTACTAAAGTCCTTGCATTGTCCAGGAAGTAGCAAAAGCATTAATTTGTATTAAACTGTTTTAAGTCAAGAATGTATGGCATAATTTCTAGGGAAACCACTTAAAAAAGATAAAAGAATGTAATATCTAAAAAGATAATAGAGGGTGGAAATGAAATGATTGAACAGGCTTGAGTAATTGGAAAGAAGTGGAACAAAGAGGAGAAAATTATAAGATGTAGATTTAAACCAAATATATAATTTTTTCAGTATTTGCACTAATGTGTAAATGGACCAAATACTTCAATTAAAATTTAAAGATTGTTAGACTGAATTTTAAAAACTCAACTATGTGAAACACACCTTAAATATAAGGACACAGGAATGTTAACTGTAAAAAGATGGAACAAAATATAGCATACAACATTAAGAAAAACAAAGATAGTGTAGCTGTACATAACAAAGTAAATATTACAAAAGAAATGATATTAGATGATGATAAAAGAGTCAATACACCAGGATTGATTTAACTCTGTTTAGCATAACACTGCTAAATTTTTATGCATGTAATATATAGCCTCAAAGTATATGAAACAAGTTAACAGAACTGAAAGGAGAAATAGGTAAGTCTATTTCTCAGTAGATGATAACGTAGACAAAAAATCAATAAATAGAACAACACAATTAATAATCTTAACCTACACTGAACACCGTAGTCAACAACTGCAGCATATAAATTTTATTCAAGTGAACATGGAATATTTACCAAAATTAACAGTATACATGACCAAAGTAAATCCCTATGAATTTAAACGAATTTAAATCACACAAAGCATGTTCTTGGCCTACAATGCAATTGAATGAGAAATAACAAAAAGATAACTACACAATTGGGAAAAAATTATGGAAAGCCTAAATGAATGGAGGGATATACCATCTTCATGGATTGGAAAGCACAATATTGTAAAGATGACAGTGCTCCCAAATTGATCTATAAATTCAGTGCAAGCCAAAGCAAAACCCCTGCTGTTTTGTGTGAGAGTATGTGTGTTTGGTGGGTATTGACAAGTTGATTTTAAAGTATATGGGAATGCAAAGTGCTAAGCATAGCCAAAACAATATTGAGGAAGAACAGACCTATAGGACTAACAGTATCAGGTATCAAGACCTATAATGTTACATAGAGTGTAGAATTATTGTAAAAAATATACAAATAGACAAAAACAATAGAATTTAGAGTCCAGAAATTGATACACATGTATATGGTCACTTAATTTATGATAAACTAGAAAAACATATTTGTTTAAAATAAATTGTTCTAAAGCAATTAGAAATCTTTCAGGAAGAAAAAAATAAATCTTGATCCTTACTTTACATTACACATAAGAAACAATTCTAGATGATTGCAATCTAAACTGAAACATAAAACAAAAATTTCTACAAGTAGGAGAACCTCTTTGTGCCTTGGAGTAGTTAATATTTCTTTAGAAGGACATAAAAAGTGCTAAACATTAAGGATAATGGGCTATGTTAAAATGAAGAACTTTTATTTTTCTGAAAACATGATTGAAAGAGTGCCAAGGAAGTCCACAGAGTGGGATAAGTTATGTATAATACATAATTCAAAAAGAGGACTTGTATTCAGAAGATATAAAGAACCCCTACAAATCAACAAGAAAGTAAACAAACATACAAGTCAATCAGTCAATGGAAAAATAGCAAAGACTTAAATAGACACTTCACAAAAGAGATTAGCCAAATGGACAATAAACCTATGAAAAAGTGCTCAAGTTTATTAGACATCAGAGAAATGCTAACCAAAACTCCAGTGTGTATCACATCTACCAAAATGAGTAAAACCAAAAAGCTAGATGATACTAAGCATTGGCTAGGATATGGAGCAACTATACTCCTGTATATTGCTTACAGGACTGCAAACTGAAGGTATCTATGAAAGTTGAACATACGCAACCCTGTAACTCAGCAAATTTTACTGCTAAGATATCCAACAGAAATGCATTCATATGCTCCTCAAAAGACGTGAAGAAGGTACTGTCATACTAGCCCACATGCAGTGTCATACTGGAAACCACTCGAATGCCTGTCAATGTCAACACTGTAAATAAATGTTGTATATTCACATAATGGAATACTAAGCAGCAATGACAACAAACAAATGATAATCACGTTCAATAACATGAATAAATCTCACAAACAGAATGTTGAGCCAGAGACAGAGAAAAGTACATAGTACATCATTCTATTTATATAAAGTGTATAAAACAGACTTTATTGTGTTCAAAGTTAGATGGTGGTTACCATAATGAGTGGATAGTGGTTGGAAGTGGGCATGACAGAGCTTCTGAGGTGCTGGTTACCAAGGACGTTCAATTTGCAAAAATACACCAAGTTGTACACTCATGATTTGTATACTTTTCTCTATGTATGTTATATTGTAATAAAAGGGTACCAAAACTCAATTCCTGGTGGATTGATAAATATGACTACTTTAACAACTTCTTGGATAATGTAATCCCACTGAAGGGGGAGAAGAAGAAAAGAACTAACTTAAGTTACTTTGGAAAACAGGATGATGATTATATTCTGTAAAGCTAAAGATAAAAAGAACTGTGTAGAAATACCGTACTCTAGTGTTCCTCGTAAAGGGTATGGGTTAGGAATTCTGAAACTAATTTATGCGTGTATGACATTTGAACAAATAAGTAAATACATTGTAGGTCATGACAGCTGGGTTTTTCACTATCAGAGAAAGAAGATAAAAATTAGAGAAATGGGAAGAGTCAAATGAGCCCTGTGGTGTTGGATAGAATCTATAGTATCAGCATGAATTCATGGCTTTTAATATACACACACACATATACACAGATATGTGTGTGTGTGATGTATACCTACCTACATATACTTCTTATTCCCTTCTGTTGAAAGGGCCTAGAAGCAATGACACCCCAGTAGCAATGAGCACACCTAGTGCCAAGATCTTGGTTCTAAATACCAACCTATAATTCAAGGAACCAGGGATCCTTGGAAAAATGATTGAGTCTAGGGTTTGGACAGGGAAAGTACAAGATGAGCATGGAGCATCATATGGAACCAGAAAGGAAGGAACTGCAAAGGGAAAAAAAAAAAAAGGTGGGTGACGTTGAGAAGGCACAAGAGCCAGGACTTCCCTGGTGGCTCAATGATTAAGAATCTGCCTGCCAATGCAGGCAACACGGGTTCAATCCCTGGTCCAGGAAGATCCCACATGCCGCAGAGCAACTAAGCCTGTGTGCCACAACTACTGAGCCTGTGCTCTAGAACCCGTAAGCCACAACTAATGAGCCCACGTGCCACAACTACTGAAGCCCAAGCACATAGAGCTTGTGCTCTGCAACAAGAGAAGCCACTGCAGTGAGAAGCCTGCGCACTGCAGTGAAGAGTAGCCCCCGCTCGCGGCAACTAGAGAAAGCCTGCGCATAGCAACACAACGCAGACAAAAATTAATTAATTAAAAAAAAAAGAAAAGGTACAAATGCACAAAATCTGGGGCAATTTGAGGAATAAAATAAATATGAAAAAAAGGAATATAACCCAAAGAATAAAATAAGTACCTATGACTCCATATTAATACAATTGAATAAATAAACGGGAGCAAAAGGACAGCCCTTCCCCACAGCAGAACTTCCAGTTTATAAATTTGGAAGGAATTATAGAAGTAGAAAATTACTACCAGGCAAACAACATAGTAATAATTATTACAGGCAAGAATCATCAAGGGATGCTAAAATTAGTGGGTGAAAGTCTAATGAGAAACAGGGTGTTTGCATAGTCTCAAAGTGTCTCCCCAGGGGATACTTATTATTGACAAAGGGAAAAACAGTAACTTTACTTTGGAGAATCCTGGCACACACCACCTTAATCAATTGATCAAAGTCAACCTGGACGTAATAAGATATATTACTCTATGTGCCTTCTGATCTGATGCACTGAGAAGCACAACATCACATCCATGGTATCCTTGCCCACCCCCGCCCCCCGCCCAATACATAATCTCAACTAATGCAAAAAATTGACAATCTCAAGTGCTGCCAAGGATGTGGAGAAACCAGAATTCTCATGTATCGCTGGTGGTGATGCAGACTGGCACAGCCACTTTGAAAACCTGTTTGGCAATTACTTATTCATACCGTTAAACATACTCTTACCATATGACCCAGTAGTTCCATGCCTAGTATTCATCTGAGAGAAATTAAAGCTTGTGCTCACACAAAGACTTAGACACAAGTTTTTATGGTGGCTTTATGAGTAATAGCTAGAACTGGAAACAACTCAAATGTCCACCAACTGGTGAATAGATAAACAAATTGTGGTACATCCACACAATGGAATACTACTCAGCAATGAAAAGGAGCAAATTACTGATATACCAACATGAATGTATCTCAGATACATTATGCTAAGTGAAGAAAGGCCGACTCAAAAGGCTCCATGTTGTATGATGCTATTTATATGGCATTCTGAAAAAACAAAACTACAGGGATTAAAAACAAATAGGTAGTTGTCAGGGGTTGGGACTGGGGAGAATAAGCTGACTACAAAGGCACATGAGGGAATTTTAGGGGGTTGATGACACTGTTTTATATGTTGATCGTGGTAGTGGTTTCATGACTGTAAATATTTATCAAAATTCAAAACTGAATGCTAAATAGGGTGGCAAAAAAAAACAATAAACCAAAACTTCTTAAAGATATGTTTATAGTTACTAATGCTTAAAATAGTGTTGATAATCATAAGAAAACATCAGACAAACCCAATTGGGGGACATTCTACAAAATTACTCTTCAAAAGTGTCAAGGTGATAAAAGACAAAGAAAGACTGAGGAATTGCCACAGCTTGGAAGAGACCAAGGAGACATGTCAATTTAAGGCAATGTGGGAATCCTGGATTGGATCCTGAACTGTAAAAAGGATAGTAGTGGACCATTAGCAAAATGAGATTAAGGTCTCTGGATTAGTTAATAGTATTGTGACAATATTAATTTTCTGGCTTCAGTAATTGCACTATCATTATGTAATGTGGAATATGTTACTCTTAGGGAAAGCTGGATGAGGGGTACACAGGAACTCTATTATTTTTGCAAGTCCAAAGTTTTTGTAAGTTTAACATTATTTCAAATTAAAAAGTTTAAAACCATTCATAATTTCTATTTATCAAAAGATTCCATGAGACTGTAAAAAGGCAATCTACAGAATGGGAGAATGTATTTACAATATACATATCCAACAAAGAATTCATTTCTATAATAAAGAAGTCTTACAAATTAATAACAAATATATATATATATATCACATTAGAAAAAGGACAAAAATTGTGCAAGTTTACTTCATAGAAGAGAATATCTGACTTGGCCAATAAAGATAAAAGTTGTGTAATTTCATTAGTCATCATGAATATGCAAAATAAAACCACAATGAGATGCCGCGACACACTTAATAGAATTGCTATAATTAAAAGGCCAATAATTCCAAGTGCAGGCAAGGATTTGAATTAATACTGGATTTTCACATCCCTTTGATGGGAGTGTAAATTGGGACAGTCCACCAAAGGTAAAGATATTTGTGCTTTGTCCCCCAGCAATTCTGCCCCTCAGTATACAGAACTAAAACTATATGTGTATATATTCATCCAAAGACATCCACAAAAATGTGATAACAGTACTATTTGTAATAGCTCCAAAGAGATGCAAACCAAATGTCCATCAACATAAATTGCATCGTATTCACACAATGGAATAGTATGTAGCAGTAAAAATGGAGAAATCACCACTATACATGATAACATAATTGAATCATACAAACATAATATTGAGCAAAAAGAGGGAAAATTCCTCTGTGATGACAGACATCAGCACAGTTGTTACCTTTGGAGAGAGGCAGGCAGTGATAGAGTGGGGAGGTGATGACTGGGTGGGCCTGAGGGGACAATGGTTACGTCTGTGTGTTCACTTCATGAAAATACATTGAGCCGTACCCTTATCTGCGTATGTTACACTTACAAAATATTTAATTCTTAAAACCTTTTGGAAAGAAAATAATAAAGGAAAAATAGTAATGTTTTCATGAAACTATTTAAAAGTCCCTTTGTTTTGAAGAAAACACAATTGTTCTGGGTAAAGCACTTCTCTGTACGGGTGAAGAAAACACCTAGGATAGACCTTTTAGATGTAGGTGTGACGTAAAATCTGAGACTTCTCTATGCTGAAACAGTCTCAGCAACGTAAACAAAGGCCAAAAGCAAGCAGACAGAAAATTAGAGAAGAAACTAACCATACAAATCTGGAGAACCAAAAACAAACAAAAAAATTAGTTTCTAAGAAATTAGAGAAGTGAAAATACATGTTTTATATGCTAATCAAACCACCCTGCCATGGTGATTTTGGGAATCAGCCTTCTCAGAGTGAAAGCCATGGGTTACCACGCGGGGCAAGGATAAAGAAAGCAAAAGGTACATTGCATAATGAAAGGGCATCAGAATGAAAAGAAAATAATTTCCTGGGACATGAAATGCAATCAAGTCAAGACCCATATTTTATCTCTGCTGGAGGCAGTCTTATTTGTTAGTAAAGTGCTGGGATAATCAACCATTGTTCTCCCTGCCAAGACCGTCAAAACAAATACAAGCTTCTTAGCTCAGTGCTAAAAAGGTCTGAGCCTTCAGAGAACAGCTGGGCAGAAAGCAATCTTGTTCAATTTCAGCACATTTTCCCCTAGTATTAGGCTGTCCGAATGCAACCCACATCAAAGCATCCCAGACATCCGCTGCAGGGATAGACCTGTCATGTGAACATGGCCTATCAAACTCCAGCAAGCAGAATGCACAGTGAAACCACTTTAAACTTGTCCAACTCCACATCTACAGGAGCAAAGACTTTGAAGCATAAAAAAGCTACTCTAAACAAATAATTTCTTTGAGTTGCTTTTTATAAATATAAAAAAATAATGGTCTGCCTGCAAAATGCTGTGTCTTGGTAAGGCTCTGGGAGTGTTAGAAATGATTCGTGATCTCTTGGCTATCTATTTCAATATTGCCTAAGGGACACCTTCTTCTAAGCATTTTCGGAATTATTCTCCAGCTATTGTCAGCTTTTATTAAAGTATGTCTTATTTGTGGCTTTGTGATTTCTATTAATTACGAAGTGCGTCAATTAGGATGTTTGGGATTGCAAGTAACAAAAAATTAAAAATCACTGATTTAAACAATACTTCTTTTATCAAGTAACAACAATCTAGGGTGTAATGTACAACATGGTGACTACAGTTAATAATAGTGAACTGCATATTTGACAGTCAGTAAGAGAGTAGATCTTAAAAGCGCTCATAAAAAGCAAACAATTTTAAACTATGTATGGTGACAGATTTTAACTACACTCACTGTGATGTCATTTTACAATATAAACAAACAACAAATCATTACTTTGCACACCTGAAACTAATATAATGTTATATGTTAATTATACTTCCATTTTTAAAATAAATAAATAAAATAAAACAGAATGCCAGAGGTAAAACAGTCCCAGGTGGGTTAACTCATTTGCTCAAATGGTTCATCAAAGGCCCAAGTTCTTTCCATATTTCTGCTCTCTTGTCTTCATGCTAGGTCCCCTTATGGTCATAAGATGGCTGCCACAGTTCCAGGCCTCACATCCAGACACTAAAGTGTTAGATGGATAGGAAGTGTTCCTGTGAGTTTCTTTTTATCAGTGAGAAAAATATCTTTGCAGAAGGCCTCTCAGAAGATTCATCATCATGTTTTATTGGTCACAATTGTGTCATATGCCCATGTCTAAGCCAAAAGGGATCACAGTGCAACCATTAGACTAATTTACTTCTAAACACAGGGATAGGGAAAGCTTTCTATGACTGATATGAGGGAGGAATGGACACCCAAATATATGTGGGATCCTGCCAGTTAAGCAGAAAGGGGAACAGGCTGTTAGGTGGGCAACCATCTGTGTCTGCAACAATTGGGATGCAGAGCAAAATATGTTTAAGTTGAATTTCTGGCTTAATTGTGGTATGTGCAGAATACCTTTTAGATTGTGACCTTGGTTATTGAAAATTATTCTGAAACATTAATCCCCTTTTTTCTCTACTATGTAAAGTGGAATGACATCTTTGGTGCCTCTACACGGTGACACTCCTCTTCTCCTACCCTTTGAGACCTCCTTCTTTATCCCCATCCTCAGGAGGGCAGGAGTAAACCTCAGCCTCCATGTCTGTACAATGGGCTGTTGCCTCCTTGGCCATAGATGATTGGAGCTGAAGTGTATACAGTGGACACCAGCTGGACCAATCAGCTTCTCTTCCCTGGGAATCTGGAATGGGGGCACCATCTGATTGCATCAGTTTCTTCAAATGGTTGGGTCTGTAACACAAAATTTCCAGAATTGTCGGGCAGCTGTCTGTGTGTCATTCGGGATGTGAAAAGCTGATGTTTGGGACGGTAAAAATGAAATAGATATACAGAGAGACATAGACACACATTTTGGCTCTGTAAGTCCCCTTGAAATCCACCCCCCCCCCCCCCCCACCCAAATCCAGATCCAAGCTAGCTTGAAGTAGCTTACGTTCCTTGCAGCCGAAGAGTCCTAACCCATACATGAGAGCACAGCGTCCCTTTTCCGGGGTGACTGAGGATTCTGTGGCCTTTTAGGGTCATCCTTAAGGACTTCCAGTTCTCATTAGTCAGAGCTCTGTGTGCAGAAAACAGAAGAAAATGAGTCATACCTGTCATAAGTTCACCCCAGAAGTTGCTACCAAAGTTTCCTTCGTTTGAAGTCCATCCTAACTATTGGTTCAGTTTCTAAAGCTTTAATTCTTTTCCCTAAGGAAGTATTCAAACAAAACACTTCGCAGGAAGGACGACAGTCAAGTGCGAGTGGTGCCTGCAGTGCTGTGGGCCGGAGAGGCAGGTAATGGGACTCACACATACTGAGCTCCAGCAGTCTGCTCTCCACGCATTGTTTACTCCATCCTCACCACATACTCTGCCGCAATCACTGTAAAACCATTCTACAAATGAGGAAACAGAGGTTCAGAGAAGCTGATTGATTATGCTAAGGGGAGGAAGATTTTAAACCCTGATGTGAGGAGAACCACAGCTAATGATGTTTTCACTATTTCATGCTGTCATACAGGAGGAAAAAAAAATGTGCCTTGATTGGATGTCCCATTAGGTAGATTCTGATTAATGGACTTTTGACTCTGGTTATTATGAGTATTTACCATCCTAATATCAAATCATTTGTATATTCCAGGAAAGAGACACAGGGAGGATGACCGCCTAGCACCAGGTCTATTAAGATATTTCTGCATTTTTCTAAATTAATCATTCCCACATCTGGGAGAAACAGAGGACAAGAATTTTTAGCACCTTATTTATAAAGGCGGAAAACCCAAAAGCCAGAGAAGGTAAGTGACAGATGCAGGAGCCTTACCTGGCCCTAGAAACACTTTGTAACCATGTGGTTCTATCACAGTAGGTGTACATTCTTAAGCTGTTGATTTTTCTTGACTAATTAAAGCTGATTGGAGTTTTAGAGCTGGGCTTTGTTTTTGTTTTCCCCTATCTTTCACATACTGGAACTCACAGGCTGTCTTGCTGCTGCCAATTAGCAATAATGTTGGAGAAGAGTTAGTCCCCGCTGTTCCCAGCTTGTATGGGAAGCTGTCAGAATGAGATTAGGGAGAATCAGGCAAAACTGTACATTTCAGTGTGGCTTGTTCCTAGCAAGACAATCATGCAGATGTTTAGATCAAACTTTCCAGACTCAAAATTGTCACAGACACGTAAAGCTGCCCATCTGGAATATGCTGCAAATCGGAACCAAATATTTATCCTCTCCTGCTGCTGTTCTGTAGGCCAGTTAACTTTTCTCAACCTAGTGACTGTTTTCTTAGTTTTATTTAGATTTAAAAAACAAAGCAGCTGACTTGGTTTTCTTCATTATGGAGAAATGTCACATGCTTATTTTGATGCATTCCGACATTACAGACATAAAAGGTAGAAAGGGAAGATTTGGATTGGAGTTTGTAACACTGTCAGTAGCTTTTCCTGTAAATCTTGCCAATGTCAAGAACATCTTGGGGAATGTAAACCACAGGAAAACTCCAATGAGTCAAAATGTCCAGGGGATGGGAGATTCCAGGTTATCCCGGAGTTACCCAGAAAATCCTTTTCCCATCAAGCTTGATGTTGAAATCTTACTGAAAGGTGTGAGTTGCGTTTCCTGCTCTAAGAAGCACAGCTCACTGTGAATGTGATTTAATGCTTCTCTGATAGTGGAGGGTCAGCCTGGACCTCAGGCTAAACATTCTGGACCCCAATTCCCATTGTCCAGAAAACAAAACAGGAGATTGGGTAGAATTTGTACTTGACCCCAGGCCATGTTTTTGAAGTTCCTTGAATAAGCTTCTTCCATGTATTTTGCTCCTTTTTCCTTGTAGAAGAAGAAAAACAAAAGTCTGCAAAACTGGGGGCTTTGCCTATACAAATTCCAGTAAAATCAAGATTTTACCGGATTTAAATATTTTCGTGTAGTCCTAATGGAAGATGCACTGAGGCCTCAGCCGTCAGGAGGTGGGAGCCATCCTTCCCTTGGCCTCAGGCCCTGCACAGGTGGAACTGGAGGAGAAGCGAGTCCCTCCCTTAGCCCTTCCCCCACTGTCAACCCCCCACCCCCAACAGAGAACAGAACGTAGGGGCTCTGTATTTGGTCGTTTCTTCCCAGATCATCTGTCACTATCTAGACCAGGGTTTCTCAACGTTGGCACTACTGACATCTCGGGCCATACAGTGCTTTGCTGTCTTGTGCACTGTAGGATGTTTAGCAGCATTTCTGGCCTCTACCCACTAGATGCCAATAGCATTCTCCCGACCGCACTCCCCCCAGTTGTGACAACCAAACATGCCTTCAAACATTGCCAAATGTTCCCCAAGGGGCAAAATGCTCCCCACTTGAGAGCTACCAGTGTAGACAGAGGCACGATTATTCTTTTTTTCCCCCCTCTTGTCAAGATTATGAGTTTTCTTGACCTTGGCAAGTAATTTCATAACATATTTCCTGTGCTATTTTATGGAAGAATGCAAATAATTCTCTGATGAAAGTAATATTTTGCTTTGAATTGTGTGAGGCAGGTCTCATTAAAACAACTGCAGGTTGGCGTTGTTTTTAGAAGGCAGTAGATTTGTTTTCTGAATCAGTTCTGATTTTGAGTTTTAAATACTGAATTTTCATACTTTCCTAAATTTCCTTTGAGGTCACTGTCATCACGGACATGAAGTCAGTGTCTTAGCCACAGTCTCTCGTGTGGTACTGTCATCCTCAATTTCATATTTGCATCCATCACAGAAATATTTTTACTACTGTTGCTGCTTCCTAATGCTTAAGAGATTTTCCACCCACTGTTTTTTTTTTTTTAAATCCCTTATTCCGTCTCTCCAGTGGATTGAGTTACATTTAAATTAGATGTTCTTAAAGAACAGTCAGTAGATTTCAAAAAGAAATCTGCTAAATTGGTGTAATCCAGGGGTTAGTTTTATATCCCTTATTTCAAGCCTACAGAGGTATTTATGCTATAGAAAGAGGGAGGGGTTCAATTGTTTTGGATAAGCAGATTTTCTGTATGTTTAATGCTGCCTTGAAAGTCTCTATACACAAATCTTTGTGCACACGTCTCAGCAGCATTTTCAGCTAAAACTTGAGAAGACAAATACAGGGTCAAAGGGTATGAATTTTTTTTAAAATAAATTTATTTATTTATTTATTTTTGGCTGCGTTGGGTCTTTGTTGCTGCGTGTGGGCTCTTCTCTAGCTGTGTTGAGCGGGGGCTACTCTTCGTTGCGGTGCGCGGGCCTCCCACTGCAGTGGCCTCCCGCGTTGCGGAGCACGGGCTCTGGGCGTGCGGGCTTCAGCAGCTGTGGCTCACGGGCTCTAGAGCGCAGGCTCAGTAGCTGTGGCGCACGGCCTTAGTTGCTCCGCGGCATGTGGGATCTTCCCAGACCAGGGATCAAACCTGTGTCCCCCACATGGGCAGGCGGATTCTTAACCACTGCACCACCAGGGAAGCCCAAAGGGTATGAATGTTTTAAAGCTCAATACATATTGCCAAATTACCTCCAGAAGGTAGTGCCCATTTTCAGTCTCTTTATTGGCAATTCTCTTGAAGGGTTTCCGTCTTGTTCTGTCAGCCTCCAGGCCCGTGAAGACATTTCCCACGGGACAGTCTTCAGATATGTCAATGGAATAAGATCCATCTCAAGATATCTGTCAACAGCCTCCCTGGGCCCATCTCAGACCATCTGTCAGTGGCAACTCTAATATATTTTTGGAAGATGCTGGTGCAGTATTGAATCAGGTTTTCCAATCAGTGAGGTTGCAGAATTGAACTGTGTTAATGGCGTGTGACAATCTTAGTCCAATATCCAGAGACTCCTAGAAGGAATGTTTCCTTGTAAATTTAAGGGCAGCTGCAAGAGAGGGAATGTGGATTACCTTTCACGTGAATTCTGTAGCGCTCGCACCATCCCAACCACGTTGTAAACCTGGCAGCGAGACTTGATTGCCAAGCCTCAGCTTCAGGCAAGACTGGGGAGAAAAACACTACTTTGATTCAGGGCTGCAGTACTTAGAAAGGCACAGCGATGCCGTCTGACTCTCACACATGCAACTGGTTCCCTGAGTGGGTTTGTATTCCATGCCACCAAAGACACGTAAGTGTGATAACGTACGTGCCCCCAGGAGATAGAATCAGCTTTCTTGCAGTGTATGAAATGGTCTGTAAATTGGAAAGCACTATACGTACACGAGTTTATTACATTTGTCATTGTATTGTTACTAGCTCTGAACTGACTCTGAGATGTGGAATTGAAAGCATCTAGAATCTATCCATTGTATTTTAGACACCCAAAATTGTAAGTCCCTTCCCTAAACCCTCCTTGGACACTTGAACTCTAAAGAATCATGGAGCGCAAATCAGCATTTAGTTTCAAGAGGCTAGTATAAATTTCAAGCGTTCAGACGGCCAGAGCTGCCTCTGCCCTCAAATGGATGATGTGTTCTCTTTTCTCTGTACCACTGGCTGAGTCACTCTTTGAAGTGTCACAGAGTCCCCAGATATCCAGTCTGTTCCTCAGCTCCCTGGACCATATCGTCCCCTTGGCATCTAGTATGAATGAAACAAACCACCAAAGCCAGAGCAGATAGAAACCACAAGGAACACATAAGAGACAGAGCCCGGGGCCACCACCTTGCCAACGAGGCAGACTGGAAAGGCAGGCCTGACCTGAATGGTTTCTCACTATAAGTACCTTTAAGAAGAATGGGCTGTACTCAGCCACCCTCAGACAATCTCAAAGCATCTTATCTGTTCCTCCTGTATGTGGCTTGTCAAGGATAAGAATGGCCTGATTTCTTTCTGTCATTACAAGGCCACCAAAATGGGGATTAAAACAGCTAAGATTTTTAAAGTACTTTTACCTGTTATTTCATATGGTCATTCCAATAATTCTACACGCCAGGACTTTTTATGTCTTTCAGAGAAAATGAAACTGAAGCCCAGAGAGGTTATATCTCACCTGAGGCTACACAGGAAAGAAGTGGCAAAGCGAGGACATGAACCCCAAACTGCCTGACTTTAAGGTCTCTGTTCCCTCCATTATCGCATAGTGGAGTCCTGGGTTGGGATATTCTTTCTGGTTTGGCTTCTGAGATAACCTCGTCCCAGCAGATCCACAATCTTCCATCTCTGCCTCAGAGCTGCTATTGAGCTGTTGAGGGAAACGAAGTGGGTAGAAGGTGAGAGATCCAGTCGGAACGAAAACTTAAGAAAATTACTTAAGTGAAAAATTACTATTACAAGGCATGATATAAATTTGCTTATAACTTTGTGCAATTTTTGTGTTAATTTTTCTATGTAAATGAACCCATTCTACGCTACATCAACATACATACTTTACCTGTGTCTTCCTACAAATTTTTGTTTAGTCTCACACTCCTAGTACCTGGGAGCCCTGGCCATCTGTGTTACACCTAGAACTTAGAATTGCCTTTCATTTTCCTTCAGTCCTGAATCGGTGTGGAACTCAGGGACAGTGCAGATAAGAGTGTATGATTGTGGCAGACACAGGCTGCCCAGTTAGGGTCCCATTTCCAAGTCCTCTCTGCTTTGAGCTGGGCTCAAGAGACTGGGAGGCAGTGAAGAAGCAGGAGTGTTCCTTCTAGCTCCCTCTCTTCCCTTCCACCTGGATGCAGAGAACTTTGGGGCTGAAGGGCAGTGATTCTCAAACTTGAACATGCATCAGGATCAACTGGAAGGCTGTTAAAACACAGACTGCTGGGCCCCATCCTTAGAGTTCTTATTCAGCAGACCTGGTTGGGATCTGAGAATATGCAAGTCTTATAAGTCCCAAATGTTGCTGATGCTGCCAGTCTGGGGACCATGCATTGGAAACCATTGCCCTAGAGCAACACCCTAGTGCAATCCTGATTGCACTTTATACTCCTCTGAGAGGTATTTTAAACATTTTGATGCCCAAGCTGCTATTTAAACCAATAAAATCAGAGTCTTCTGGGGTGGGGGGCGCATGTATCAGCATTTTTGAAGCTCATCAGGTAATTAAAAAGTGCAGTGAAAAGTTGAAAACTGTTGCCTTAAAGTGGAGCCTTACGATGGAAAGAACATGGGTTCTTAAATCACTAAGTGTAGGAAAGCAGTCTGTCAGTGAGAAGTATCCACTTTAGATTGTTATATGAACAAGAAATAAACTTTATTATGTTAGGCCGCTGAAATTCTGGAGATGATTTGCTATTGTAACCAGCATTATCCTAACTAATACAATAATGGTAACTATTAAGAACAAGTTTTCAGAAATTCTCTTTTTACCTCCTGCCTTCTTCTCCTCTGATAAGGAAAGAATCTATCTGATTGGTTCCAAGACACTCATCGGCTCACATTTTCTAAAGGTGACATTTCAGTGGGAATAAGGTTCCAGCACATGTAACATAGTAGGCTCTTTTTCTCGCTCTTCCTTGCAGCCAGGATGGCAGGGCAGCCCTACATTCCCCTCTCCCCACCCCTCTACTTTCTCTCTGCTTGGACACACAGTCATCCTTTCCACCTGGAAGCAGATTCAGAGTTCTTGACTCGGCCTGACAGGTGTTAAAGTAGCCAGGTGAAGCCCAAGATTGAGTCGCTCATGCTAAGCCCCACGTCAGCGAACCAAAACTTAACTGAGTTTCGAGGCTCCGTTCTCCCAGAAAAGGAAGACTGAGGTCAACCAATCAGGGCTTTCCCGCTCAACACAAGTTACCTGACACAAGTTACCTTCTCCGAGGCTTCCTTTTGCTCCATGTAAGGAAAGCAACCCTGCTTTAACCAATCAGTAAATGCCCAGTGTAACTTCCTTGCCCCTGCTCACTTTGGTCTATAAAAAATCTCTTGCCTGGTATAATGCATTGGAGCACCTTTCCAGCTGCTAGATTGGATGCTGACCAATTCCTGAATGACTGACTAAAGCCAATAAGATCTTTAAAATTTACTCAGTTGAATTTTGTTGACATAGGAATTGGGCAGAAACTGGGCAAATATTCTGGGCAAAGGTGACACAATGCTCTTTTCCTTTTCTGATGTATGTCAAAAATCAAAACCAAACCAAACCACAACGACAAAACACCTGATTCAACACATGTCAACAAGTGCCAGAGACTATCCAAACTGAGAATATCTGAGAATTGGGATTGAACAATGAGGAGAAAGAACATGAGTTCCATCCTTGCTTCCTGACTTTGCACTAGGGCTTGGGACCAAAGCTCTCTCTAAAAATAAAGTGCTTCTTATTGCCTGCATGGGGCACTGCAGAGAATGGGGTCGATAGGCCAAGACAGGATACAGGTGATTCTGGGTCCCCCTGGCCAAACATCTTTGTATACCATCCCTGAGCTAAAAAGATGGTGTAATTGAGATGGTAACATAAACACTTAAAAGGTATGGTGACCAATGAAACGGCATGGATGACTTTTTGAGAATTCAACCCATATCTGCCTTCACTTTAAAGCAGGTCCAGCAATCACTTGAATAATAAACTGGACAGATTTTTTGCCCATAGAAACATCAAGTGTTACATGGAAAGGAATGGAAAGGTTAATGGCTCTACAAACATATTTTGCAGCTTCTGCCTTCTCATGATAAATGTGAAGGGACAAATACCCTCAGGTGAGAATTTCTTTCCCGGCTGAAGGGCTGTGATCTGCCCCCACTCCCCGCCTCGCAGCTCTCATTCTTGGCGCCTCCTCTCTACTTCCCCTAGTGGGAGAGAGACAACTCTTTCAGCTGCAACCAACAAAATCCAGCCCGACACAGTAGGAGCCCAAAGAAAATTTACTGAATCACGTAATCGAGAGGCTGGAAACAGAACTTGCTTCAGAGATAGACTGATTCCGGGGCTCCAGCACTGTCCTCAAGGTCCAGCGTCTCCTTCTTTTCCCGAGTTGATAGTATTTCCAGACATGCGCTCGCTACAGGGAGGAAGATGCTTACCAGGTGTTCAATCTCACACCTCTCATTCAAGCCCAGCGAGGATAGACCGAGAATCTCCTTCCCAGAATTCCCAGGGAAAGTCTCGTTGCCTCTCTAATTGGCGCTAATTAAGTCATATGATTATCAATGAGCCAATCATTGGCAGCCAAGGAAATACAATGCTCTGATTGGCTTAGGCCTAAATCACAGGCTCTATTCCTGACCCCAGGGTCTAATCCTTCTAGAATCACTTGATTGAAAAGGGAAGGGGCTGGTGAAGTTGTCAAAAGAAGGAGTGGATTCTGAGTGTCCAGAAAGCCACAGATGCCCGCCACTGGTGCCCCTAACTTCCCAAGTCAGCTCCAGAAAATTCTTTAACTGTTTCCTCCAAGAGGAGCTCGGCAGGCACGTCTAACTTCTTATACAGCTTTTCCAACTAGTGGCGATAAGAGGGGCGATAGAAGGGGGAAGTTGGAGACAAGAATAAGCCTAAAAAGGGAGCAGAACCCTGGGGCAAAGATCTCCTGGGAAGTAAAAGGCTGCTGGAATGAGAGCTGTGTTGCCTGATCTGAATGTCATTACCCCGGCAAAGTAGCCCGCGGCACAGGCACTGGATACTAAGTGTTGGAGATATTCTCTTTCCGAGGAGACTCACCAGGCGGATGCTTCTTCCCCTGGTAGCTCCGGGCCACTTCTCTTTCTCCACTCTCTTAACGCACACATAGATCCTTTTATGACGCTCCATGGAAACCAGAGATGGAATAAATCAAAAGTGGTCAGAGGAACCATTGTTCTCACTTGTAAAATAACTGAACCCTTGTTAATTTGTTGCCAGCCTTACATTTCTCCCGAGAGCTCCCCATTGGATGGAGGCTGTAAACAGGAAACTTGAAACCCTCAGTCATCCTTTGTATTACTTATTGTTTGTGGGCAGCTGCAAGGGATTCGCCATCACAGAGCTTGTGAATCCTAGTGGGGAGATGAGCCGTATATATTTCTAAGACAGAATACCCGGAGGAGAAACTTCATTTCTTCAAAAACAAAGTCGAAATGCGGCTCAGGGATGAGGAAAGAAGCATTTTTTAACAGGTGACAGGTTTGCCAGAATGGTAAAGTAACTCTTGGTTTTACTTGGTGTACAATCAGCAGCCCCCCCACACTGTGGCCAGAAGAAAATATAAAAATTCCTTCTTCTCCTGCAGTACAGCTGAAGATGGACTACAGCTATTGAGAATACTGAAGTGTTGGGGTAATAGAAGGACAAGGCAGAACTACTCCTGTCCGTGCTGAAGAGAACCCTTATTGCAAAGATGGTGCCTAGTGAGGGTTAGGAACTAGGGTCCTGGTGCCAGACTGTCTGGGTGTGAATCATAGCTCTCATACTCACTAGCTATGGGACTTTGGAGAAATCACTTAGCCCTTTTCTCCCTCAATTTCCTCATCTGTAACATGGGAATAATAATAGTATCTACCACATTGGGTTATTGTGACTATTAAATAAGTTATTATATGTAAAATACTTAGGAAAAAGACCAGCTCAGTGTAAGTATTTGTATGTATTAGCTGTCGTTATGACTAACCACAGAAATAAACGTGGCAGCTTAACAGAACATTAATTTATTATTGTATTTTCTATATTTCTTTATGCAGGGCACAGGGCAACCTCTGTGTGGCAGCCAAGGGCTGACCTCAGCACGAGGGCAATTCCTTATTAAGTCTGCATTTCTCTGGGAGTCTGGGCGCCGTGGTCAGAGTGGGCGCCTGTGTGTCCAGCCTCAGGCCGGTCTAAGAACCCAGTATCCTCGCCTCATTCTCTGTACTTGGATCTGACTCTTACCAGGATGATTAACGACTGAACTTTCTCTGAAACTCTTCCCACAGAGGTATGAGCTCAACCTTTAACCTCAGAAGTTTCTTCGTGGCTGAACACAATGGTCAACTATCAGTATCGTTCTCAAATTCTGGAACTTTTCAGTATAGATCCCCAAATCTGAGTTATTTTCCCTCCTCTGGAATGTAAACCCCGTGAGACTGGGGACCTGACTGGTGTTTGTTCACCAGTGCACCTCTGTCTAGAATCAGGTCGGCACTGGATTTGTTTATTGAGTGAATAAATGGATGTGACTGGATGGAATCAGCCTTGACTTCTACTTCACACAGAATATCAGCCTCACAGCCCAGGTTGGGTTTTGCCCAGTTCCGTTTTCTCAGCCGTGACTAGTGCGTGAGGGAGCTCAGACCTGAGGGTGCTTTCTGCAGCCTTCTTGGGTCTCCACTCTGTAATTCCCAGTAGCTAGCCACTCCTCACCCCCTCATATGCCCAGAAAAACAAATTAAAGTGTAGTCTAAATCTCTTCAGGAGGGAAGAAAGGTTTTCTTCAAATAAAAAACAAAATCAAGCAATATTGCCTGTGAAACAGGCAATTTACCAAATGAAACATTTCTCATAGTAGGGACCAAATGGATTACTGGGTACCTTCAATAAAAATCAAGGTGTTATCTTCCAGGTTATTTGATTCTGTGGGGTCTCTGTACCTTTCATTGCCTTGAGCTGTCTTACAGCTTTGTAAGTGGTAGCTGATCAGTACCAATGCAAATAATTCTTTTCTGTAGACATATGTAAGAGGTTTCTCTTGCTCCGTAGCAGACTACCACAAATTTGACAACTTGCTGTAACATAAATTTATTATCTTGTATTTTCTGTGGGTCAGGAGTCCAGGCGTGTTAGCTGGGTCTTCTGCCCAAGGTCACAGCAGGCTGACATCAAGGTCGTGACCTGGTCTCTTCTGGGGCTTGGGTTCCTCTTCCAAGGTTCCTGGTGGCTGCCAGAATTCATCTTGCAGTTACACATCTGCGGTCCTGCTTTCTTGCTGGCTGTCAGTTCTCAGATTCTAGAGGCTGCCTGCCATTTCCTGTCATGTGCCCTCCACTGCTTGGCAGTTTGCCTCTCAAAGGCCAGCAGAATCTTCATGCTTCAAATCTCTTCCTTCAGGAAGGGTCTGGTATCTTTTAAGGGTTCACTTGATTAGATCAGACCCACTCAGGCTAATCTCCTTTTTGATTAAATCAGAGTCCCAAAGTTTTAATTACACCTGCAAAAATCCCTTGACTTCACCTTTGTCATCTAATGTAACCTAATCATGAGAAGAAAGCCGTCATATTCACAGTCCTGCCCATACTCAAGGGGAGGGGATTATATAGGATGTATACACCAGGGGGCAGACAGCTCAAAATTCTTCCTACCGCAACATGCAAATAGATTTTAAAAATTGCCCCTACCACCCTCCGTAGAGCCAGTTTTGCATCTATTAAACAGATTTATATCAACCTCTACATGTATGTATCTGCTTTTTGAATTCTGCCTTGAACTCATTGTATCATCTTACTGGTTCCTTAATTAATGAATGAGTCGAATAAAATCTTTGACATGTGTTCATTTTATATTTGTATGAGTCATGAGTTTAAAAATATTATACTTTAACATCACCTTTATAGTAATAATTATCTCATAGTTTCTCTTAAAACAGTGGATGTGTTGTTTACTTTTACATGCATAACTAAAGGGTTCTTTCCCTTTTCCAGAAATTACCCCAAAGAAGTATTCAGATTGTACCTCTTGACACCTGATACTATTTGCTGCTTTGAAAGGATGGTGTTTCTAGATTTTACTGATCTCACTTGAAGTGGCTTAATCCTGGCACCTAGTAACACCAGTACTATCTCTTTAGCATTAAAAAGGGCAAACAACAGCCCCACCTTAGCACTTTTAGGTTAACTTCCTCGTTATGTACAAAAAATATCAAAGGGCCCTGCTGACATTTTCTCCTGGAATCTTGGGCTTCTAGGATTTTGCTATTGGGGTGGGCAGAGGGTTTTCTCCCCTCTGTGTTCAAAATGATGCACTTTTCTCATCCCTAGCAGTGATTAGTAATCTGTACTTAGCATGATGCCTGATACAAAGTAAGTGTTCGGTAAACGACAGCCCTCTGCTTCCTTTCCAGCCACTCGGTGAAGAGTGAAGAGAGAAAAGACATGGGATCCCTGCCTTATCCTGGGCTCAAGCTCCTTGAAGGCAGGGCACGTCTTTCACAAGTGAGTATGGCTCATAGCCCACTCCTGCTTGTTTTCCTAAGCAAAGCAAAATCTTGCTCTGCCAGAGAAACAAACGAAAGCATCGTACCAGTTAAATAATATGTAATAGCTGTATCAGTATCCTGTCTTCTCCCAGTCAGCTAACTTTGTAATGTGTAAATGCTTATCGGACATACAAAATCAAACTACGTAAACTGTTGTAAAGTGGAAGGAATGATTCCGATCAGTCTGGCAGAGTACAAGGCCACGGGAATTGTATTTTGCTTCCCTTTCTGCAGTTGAGGTAGGAGATAGATGGGCTCTTGGTCTGGACAGCTGCTGTTTGTCCAGTGGAGTAAAATTGAAACTCTGTGCTCACCCAGACACTCCAAGGACAAAGCTAGTGTCAGAAACTGAGCTCTGCTCAAGTAAATAGATAAGGGGTCCACTCCTTAAGTCAGGGAAAACTTCCCTGTCTGCACATGCGCGGGAAGGCTCTTGGGCGTCTAAAAGGGAGGGCACCCCATAATACCTATGGACATGCACCCACAGGCCTCTGTGGTGGGATCCATCTTAGCAAAAAGTTGTGCACGCATCTTGGGGAGGGTCCTAGGACCAGTCAGGTGTAAAAAAAAAAAAAGAAACAAGATAATCTGCCAAAGGTAAAGAAAGACCCGGAAGGACTGTCCTGTATAAGTGATTTAAATCACCTCTTTACTGCACTCCTCATTCAGGAGCCCACACTCCACTCTGGGTGTGTATTTCTGCCCTGCTTCTGACTTAAATAAATAAACTGCTTCCCTGTGTGCTCTCCCATATGTTGTGCTGTGTCTCTAATAATAAACTTTGTATCTGGTTTGTGTTTCTTTCCTCCTTGAAACATTTTTGCTTTCAAAGGGGGTAAGAATCAGGGAATTTTGCTTCTAGCCTCTAGCCCCTGCTGGACTGGCGTCTAAGTTCAGTCCCTGGGCAGCGAAATAAGATCCTGCTCAAGACTACTGCCCCTCCAAGAACACAGTCAGGAGCCAGGCTGACATTCTGGACAATCATAGCAAAATGATTTTCCTGTCCAAGTTTAAAAGGCATCCATCCAGTGTTTATAACTGGTCCCCCCAGTCCACCCCTCATGCTACCTCCCTCTCAAGTTCCCTCTGCCTTCAAAAGCAAAGGCTGTACCACCATAGCTTTTGCCTCCAGAGTCGTTAGCATATATTGAGTCTGTTTCAGTAAGGTGTGTTCTGAAGAGACAGAAAATCCACATGACTGTCTTTATCCATTTTTCATTACTACATGGTAAGGATGACACAACAAGCTAATTTAGAAAAAGCATTAAAGAGGGGGCTTAAGATGGGGAGAGGAAGTGTAGCTTGCAATGTACAACTTGAAAAGGCATTCAAGTGTGAGCAATGCAAATCTTTGAAATTGCTTCCGGATCCACTGTTATAGGTTACATTGTCAGCTACCTGTATTGATTATTATTTTGTAATTTATTTGTTAGAATTTCTGCTAATGGACACTTCTGAATCATCTTCTGCATTTAATGTACCTAATACCCATTGATCAGGTCATTGGCTTATTGGTTATCTACTTTGCTGCTAAACGATTCTCAATGATTGCTTTTTTCATTACACATTTTTATTCCTGGAGCAGCTTCTACTGTGTCCCATTACACTAATGGAAATTTTTTTTTTTTTTTTTTTGGCGGTATGCAGGCCTCTCACTGTTGTGGCCTTTCCGGCTGCAGAGCACAGGCTCCGGATGCACAGGCCCAGCGGCCGTGGCTCACGGGCCCAGCCGCTCCGCGGCATGTGGGATCCTCCCGGACTGGGGCACAAACCCGTGTCCCCTGCATCGGCAGGCAGACTCTCAACCACTGTGCCACCAGGGAAGCCCTAATGGAAATTATTGATATGGAAATTATTAGGCACTGAGCTTACGAATTCTATGATACACAATAACATTCCATTTCTTCAAATAGTAGAATTGTTCCTGTATAATTAGCAGTAAATATTGACATGTCAGTGAAATTAATTTATTTACTATAAAGCAAAAGAACAAGAAACATCTTTAGAAAGGAGAGGAAACACCAAATATTTTGCATTACTATGCATACTTTGGTAAAAATAAATATGGCAAGTTCGGTGTTTATGTTTAACACTTTGTGTTGAAAATTCTTTAACATCCCTAGTTAAACACAAGAATATTTTTGGTTATAGTTGCTGTAAACACGCCCATGTTACAGATAGAAAAGTTAGCCTCAGAGTCGCCAATATCTGCATTGTTTTGTCCAATATGGTAGCCACTAGCCACATGTGGCTGTTGAACTCTTGAAATATGGCTAGCCCAGGGCTTCCCTGGTGGCGCAGTGGTTGAGAGTCCACCTGCCGATGCAGGGGACACGGGTTCGTGCCCCGGTCCGGGAAGATCCCACATGCCGCAGAGCGGCTGGGCCCGTGAGCCATGGCCACTGAGCCTGCGCATCCAGAGCCTGTGCTCCGCAACGGGAGAGGCCACAGCAGTGAGAGGCCCGCGTACCGAAAAAAATATATATATATGGCTAGCCCAAATTGAGATATGTTGTAATTATAAAATTTACACCGAATTTACACCGAATTTTTAAGGTTTAGTATGAAACAAAAGAGTGTAAATATTTAGTTAACATTTTACTGATTATATGTTGAAACGATAGTATTATTTTTTAAAGAATTGTTTGATGTGAACCTTTTTTTTTTTAAGTCTTTATTGAATTTGTTACAATATTGTTTCTGTTTTATGTTTTGGTCGTTTGGCTACAAGGCATGTGGGATCCTAGCTCCCAAACCAAGGATCAAATCCGCACCTCCTGCATTAGAAAGCGAAGTCTTAACCACTGGACTGCCAGGGAAGTCCCGAAATGATAGTATTTTGAATAGTCAATAAAAATAAAATATATTATTGAAATTAATTTTATCTCTTTCTTTTTTCTTTTTTTTTTCTTTTAGTGTGGCTACTAGAAGAATTTAAGTTACATATGTGGTTCTCATTATATTTCCACTGGACAGCACAAGTCCTAAGTGGGTTGTTTCTAGGGCTGTGCTGTCCATTAAAGTAGCAAATAGCCCCACATGACAGTTATATTTAATTCAATTTAAAATTCAGTTCCTCAGTTGTATCAGGCACCTGTCAAGTGCTATTGCCATATATGGCTAGTAGTTAACCATTCTGGACAGCACAGGTAGAAAAGACTTACAGAATCCTAGAAAGTTCTACTGGGAAGTGCTGGCCTAGAACATCACTAAGCAGGCATTGGAACTAAGAATGCCACTCTGCTAAGCCATTGTCCACTGAGTTTGTAAAGAAAATAGATGTGTCATAGTAAAGGTAAAACTGCAAATAGTGATAGCATGTTGGTGGTAGTGATGATTATTAAATACGGGATTCATCCTTGGAAATTCTCTTCTAAGTGCTGCTCAGGATATAGCTTCAGAGACGATGCTGATCCATTGGGGTGACCACCTAATTTTGATGGACAGAAAAGATGTCAATTAGGTGGAAAAAACTAGAAACACTTAGTATGTTTCATTAAGTTTTAGTGAACACGAGTTTCTGTGTCAGCTCCAATTCCCTCTTTGTAGGGGTCTGGAATCTGCTGTCCAAAGAAGTTAGGCTACAAAACAGGGTCTGCGTCTCCAAGTCAGTGAACACCAGTGTATGTTCTGCTGGGCTACTGCCCCTCCATTAAGGGAGTAATGAGATCGGTCTGTATGTTTAGGGGTTAGGGAACTACAGGATGGGGAGGTCACAGATTTTAAAGTAAGCACTTAAGGGGAAAATTCTCTAAAGTCAAGAGTCAAAATGATTCTTAAACCATCACCTTCAGAATCACAAGCCAAAATTAATTTCTTTAGTCTCACTTTTATTTTAGCTGTGACCTCTTCTCCCTAGCGCCAGAGAAGGCCCAGGTGTAGTCCAAAAAATATGGCAAAGAGGTAAAGGGGGAAATGAACCAGAGTTTCTCATTTTCTTTCTTTGGCACACTCTTTTTTGTGATGGAAGGGGAATGGGTGTCCAAACACATTTATTTGAACATATACACAGTGGAACACCTCTGAAGTTTTGTTTGCTTTATTCTGTTTGTCCAGAAGTGAAGACACAAAGGGAATTTGTTATGATTGTCCTTTGTTTTCAGAGAAGGAAACCAAGCCTGTGAGTGATTGAGTCCACTGTCCAGGGTCACTAGCTGGTTAGCAGGTAAACCAGGATTTAAACCCAGGACTCCCCGAAGCCAAACTCTGCTTTACATCAAAATACCTGTCTGGGGCACCCAAGACGGGGCGCAGTAGTATTCCCTGCCGCCAGCATTAATGTGGGTGTAATTAGTTAACCCTGTCTATTGTTTCTGAGGTGCATTTCTTAGCCTGTGGGAGTCTCCACGCACTGGAGTACAGAGGCTAAGGATCTTTGTTTTGTCACTGATAAATGATCTGCAGGCTCTTAATCCCAGTTGCCGATTCCTCATTTGTGAAGCTGTTGGCATGTTTGCACTGAGCAGAGTGGTCTCTGCCAGCTTAGCTTCCCATTGCAGTTTGGGATTTTTTCTTTTTTTTCTTTAAGATTTTATAGAGCTGAGTATAAAATGGCAATGTTTTCATAAACGCTTAAGCATCTTTAGTGAAGTTAATTTATAGAATGTAAATGTTCCTCTCCGGCAGTTTAAACCCAAATTCCTCAGCAGTGGAGTGGGGGCAGAGAAACAGGAAACCACTCTGTTTCATTGTTCGTGCTCAACAATAAAAAATTAAACGGCCTGAAAAAATGCAAGCCAGAGAGAATTTTTTTAGACATTTTCTCCTCCGAATTTGAGTGATGGTGATGAACACAAAAATTGCATGCTTCTCTTTTCTTTTTTTTCCCCCCCACAGGGCCTGGCAGCTGTATCTTGGACCTCTGGGGTGACCCAGCCCACATGGCACAGTGCTGGGCACGACACCCAAGCAGTCACTCAGTTACCTTTGCCAGCTGCACACCTTCCAGCCTTCCCTTGGGAAAGGCGTGACCGGCCGGTGAAAAGCTGCGTTGGGCAGCCCCACAAGGCCCTTTTGCACAGTCTGCTAGAGAGCTTAGCACTCAGCCAAAGTCTGCAGGAAGCTTCCCGTGGTAAGGTTTTTGTTTGAACTACTTTCTGCTTCTATTTTATAGCCCCATCCCTGTTTTAGTGTCTTTTTTTTTTTCCAAATTATGAGACAGCATGAAATCTGCCTTCTCTGTTCTGTTCTCCTGTGGTACCAGGCAGTATATATAAATAAGTAGGTATTTAATACATCAAAAGAGCAGGTCGTTCTCCTCCATTCTTATCTATGGCTTTAGCAGTTCAACACCTCCTTTTATCTCTTGTCCCTTAACCCTAATCACACCCAAAAGATGCTAAATCCTCTGTGGATATGATGACTTCTTTTTTTTTTTAAATTGTGCATAGCTGACACCATCCTAGCCTTCAGATCAGGAGATTATGGACACTGTATACTAACAGAATGAATTCAACAACTAACATTGAATAATGTTAACAGTGCTAATAATAATAACAGTGCTAATGCTCTGTCAAGTGCCTTATAAAAGATACCTCATCCCATTCAATCCTCGCAACAATCCTGAGACAGGTGCTGTAAGCATCATTCTCATTTTGCAAATGAGAAACAGGATCAGAAAGATTCTGTAACGTATCCAGGGCCACGCTTGTGGCTCGTAAATGGCAGGGCAGGCACCCTCATCCGAATCGTGTATGTCTCAAGTGCCGCACTGAGCGGAAAACCAGCTTTCCAGATTGCCCGTGATGGAACAGGAAGACATTCCTCAGGCTGGGTCTCCAGGCTGACCAAGACCAGAAGACAAGGTAAATTCAGGTACCTCTCATTACACGACATAGTTCCGTATTTGGAAATCGTATTAGTCCAGGCTAAGGTAGACTCTGCTATGATAATAAATCCCAAAGTATTAGTGGCTTAGTGTAATAAAGGTTCATTCTGCTCATGCAGAATCCACTGTGGAAGCCCAAGCTGGGTGGAGACACAGTGTGTGTGTAGTTGCTTCAGTTAACAGCCTGAATGGGAATTCAGGCACCAGACCTGTGAAGAAAGAAGCTTCCAGATGCTTCCTGCTCTTAGCATCTGAAGTCACCTCCAGTTAGTCACATCTTCTTAGCTAAGGCCCCAGATATCATGGAGCGAGAGAGAGAAGTCATCCCACTGTATCTTGTCTGAGCAGTTCTCCACGGAATGCGTGAGCCTATTAAAATGATTGTTGTTTTGTGGGTGGCTGGTTCTGAGTCCATAGATAAACGCAACATACACACTGGATCTGCACATGCTGCAGGGTGTACCTTTCAGTCACTCAACAAATATTTACTGAGCACATACGAGGAGCCAGATGCTACTCTGGGCATACATTAGTGAACAAAACAGATAGACACTCCTGTCCTCATATTCCACAGGGAAAATAGTTGCTGGTTTTTCCAAATAATCATTTTAAATATGTTTCTCTAGGAACAAAAGTAATATTTGCTATTCTACAAAATTTGAGAAATATAAAAATGTTTAGAAAATACAAAAAAATCCAACAGAAAATGATAATTACCATGCAGCAATAACGCATGATTACTCGCTAGTGTGTTATCTTACACACAAACACATACGCATACTCTCCAAACTGGAGTCACATTATGTATTCAGTTTTATATTCTACTTCTTTTTTTTTTTTTTCCATTTAGAGTGTATTGCAAACTGTCTTGGTCCATATTTGGGCTGCTTGTAACAAAATACCTGAGACTGGGTGGTTTATAAACAACAGAAATTTCTTTCTCACTGTTCTGGAAGCTGGGAAGTTCAAGATCAGTATGCCTGCAGACTGGTTGTCTGGTGAGAACCCGGCTCCTGATTCATAGGTGGCATCCTTTTACTGTATCCTCACATGTAGGAAGATGCGAGGGAGCTCTCTTGGAACCTCTTTTATAAGGGAACCAATCCTATCCATGAGGGCTCCACCCTCATGACCTAATCACCTCCTAAAGACCCCACCTCATAATACCATTGTCTTGGGGGTTAGGATTTCAACTTTTGAATTTTAAGGTGACACAAACATTCAGACCATAGCACAAACTTTTCCTCACATCACAAAATTATGATTTTTAATGGCTGCATATGGTTCCAGCCTGTAGCAATACCAGCTACTTAACCGTTCTGCAACTATTTTACATTTCAGTTGATTCCAATTTTTCACTGTGATAAGCAACGCCTCGAAGAACAGTCTTATACACGCATCTTCGGCTGCATCTCTGATTAGTTATTTAGAATATAATCAGAGAAGTGGGATTGCTCGTTCAAAGGGTATGCAAATGTTCAGGTTCTTGGTAAATATTGCCAGGTTGCTTTCCAGAGTGTTAGCACCAATTTACATTCTCACCTGTATTTTATGAGATGCCGCTCTCTTGCCAATATTCAGTATTAGAGTGTTTCTAATCTTTGCCAATTTGTTGCATTAAAGAATGGTATTTCATTTTAACACTGGTTCACTGTCTAGGTTGCTCAGTAATTATTGGGATTTTCTGAGTTTTAATTCCAACTCTGGCACCTCCTACCAAGATATGTAACCTCTCTAAGCATCAGTTTTCTTTCCATCAAACTGTGACAGTTATTCTGACTTCTTGGGATATTGAGTGGATTAAATATGTTCAGGTTTATAAACTGCTTATAAAAAACTGTTTAACACTGTGCCTGTCACAGAACAAATAAATGGTAACTATTATCATGGGTGTTATTCACAATTCAAAAATTATCAACACATGAATAGTTCCGGCCTTTTTTCTTCCCTCTGTGCCTTAATGAAGATTCTGACTTTGCTCTAACATATTTCTTTCCCTTCCTTCTCCTCTGAAAGGGGGCCACCATTCTTTTGGGCTTTTGTGAATTAGAATTAGTACAAATGAGAGAAAAACATACAAAGAGACACATTGACCAGGGACAGACCACCCAACCCCCCAGGGGCTAACGCTCATGCACATGGATCTGGTTTTGGCTACAAGTAGGCTGGTGGTGGCAGGGCTCAGCTGGGCGGTTCTGCTTCAGGCTGTGGGCTGACTGGGCTTAGCTCCAGGCTGTGAATGGGTTCAGCTCTGCCCCAGGTATGCTTGATCTGGGGCCTGCATGGAAGGAGCAGAAAATACCCAGGTGTGTTCTCATGCTAGATCACAAGAGCAAACGAGGACAACAAAACTCACAAGCAAATTTAAGGCCTCTGCTCTGGTTACCTCTGCTAATATTCCACGGGCAAAAGCAAGGCACGTGGCCCAGGTCATCATCAGTGAGGCGGGAAGTCTCCTCCCCAACGAGAGGAGGAGGAAGTGAGTGAATATGTGCCTAACAAATTATCATAATGAATGTTGCCAGGAAATTTCCGGAAGAGGGTGTTAGACAGTGTGTGGTGTACGGAGACTGGAAAAAAAAGTCATCATAAGACACGTTGGGTATGTGTGAGATTTTACAAATCAGAATCCTTTTAGTTTCTAAAATTCTCCAGTTAAGAACTTGTAAATTACTTTTTGTCTGTCTGGACTGGGCTTTATCAAATGGTAGTTCCCCTTGGGACTGACCTTACAGTGTAATGGCTTGCACAGAGTCACATAACGGAAACAATTGCTATCTCTTCTGTCACAACACTACATAGCTCTTCCTCTTTGCATATCTTAGACCTTTTAAGCATTTTCTGATGGTTCTGTTTCTTTTTCTTCCACTAGTAGAAAAGTGTGGATAGTGGATTCCTATTTGTGATTTACCAAGCAGAGGTACAGTCTCCACGGGAAGTGTGTCAGATACCCCATTGCCATCTCATCTAAAGTAGGGCAGACATCAAGTTCGAGAAAACTTGGACAGGAGAGCCCAAGGGCAGAGAATGAGAGCAACCAACGGGGTCTCAATCATGACTCAGAAGCTCCAAATTCACTCAGAGAACCTTCTGGCGAAATCAGATAGTGAGCACAAGGTGTGACACTGGTGAGATAGAGCCGAAAGAACTCTAATGAGAGGAACCGTGTCATTTTAGTGGCCTTTATTATCTGTGTAAAAAGCTTCCCCTTGCCTCCCTGGAGATCATTTACCTGGAACCAGGTCTCCAGGTTTGCTTACATCTGCGGACAGCTGGCACGTCACATGCATGACATTACCCCACACTCCCAGTAGGACAGGGGCTTGAAAATAAGTTCATCCCAGATATTAATTCTCATCCACTCTGACCCTGGGCAGACCAGCTGAACCCATGGCTGTGTTAGCTCTGCTTCCTTCTCTAAATGTCATCTGTCTATAACTTTACCCAAAACATCTGAGCTTTGTTTCAGAGAAAGCCATGTTTTGACCTCTTAAAAAAATCCAAGCTGAGAAGAATCATAGACCATGTAAAGAATTACACTCAATAATTGATCCTCAGCCTTCCTAGAGCTGTGGCGTGGTGCGTTGGTAGCCTCAATATCCACTGGGCTTTCCCTGGAATAATAAGCAACATGTGCTTTTAAATATACAGTATATTTGAGTACTGGGGGTAGGGGATTGTCTGTAATTCTGTCTCCTTAAGTCATTAGAAAACATTTTTAAGAGTTTTAAAAAATCTATGGCCAGATTAGCTGTCTCCCTATTTCCATAAAAAGAAGGGAGTGTGTATATAAAATCTTCCCTGCTATTGTTTCTCCCTCCCTCCCATCCACAAATGGTTGCTTTTTTTTTTTCTTTTCTGAAGTCCCATTATAGGCAATACTTTCACAAGGATAAATGCTTCGACTCAGGAGTTGGATAAGGTAGGTTTGATCTTCAGCCGTCTTCTAGCTCTGCGACCTTTCGTAAAGTACTTTACCTTTCCTGTGTCTCAGTTTCCTCTTCTGAGAATGAGGAAAAGAATAGGACCTACCTGTGGAATGTCCGATACCTGGCATATCGGAAGCCTCATCACTTGCCCCCGTGGGATTTGGGCTGTGGCTACAGCGGACAGCTTCCCCACACACTCTGTCTGGATCCCACCTCCAGCATCACCGAGTCTCTCCCATTAAACTGCCTGGTCCAAGTCCTTGTCTCAAGCTCTGCTCGGGGGAATCCCAACTAAGAAAACTCTCAATAAATATTTGCTCTTATTATTTTTATGGAAAAACTTTTCTATTCCTAGGAAGACCAATTTTGGAGCTCAAATTCAAGATGCATGTTGAGACTTTCGTTTTCCTCATTTGATACTTCATTCAAATCAAAAAATATACCAAAGGATAAACATTGGCTCATTTGGCTACACATTTAGCAAATCCTGTGAAATCAGACTCTTCCCCCAATACTGGAAACTGGTGGTTTCTGTACTTCTTTTCCTTTCCTGCCGCTTCTCACTCTTGCTTTGGGGAGGAGCTGGGCAGCCCGCTTGATGTGAGAGCACTCAGGGGACTCAGTGTCTTTATTCAGGCAGTCAGCTGTCTGTATTGGGGTGTGCTGCCCTGCCTTTATCTCAGCCCTCATTGTCAAGATCGGCATTAGGTTCTCCAGAGTCCTTTACCCAATCCCTTTTTGATCCTGGATACCGGCATTGGCAGGACAACTGAGTGGGATGAAGATTCTAGCCAGTGACCATAGAACACTTTTTTCCCCTCAGGGCAAAGCCAACTGGCCCACAACAGTATCAACCTCCACTTTGGCTTCATTGGCTCGGTGCTGAGAGATCTGAGCCAACTGGCCTTCGTGGACGCTTCTAGCATTACCATGGCCTGATCTTTCCCCCTTGGAAATTTTCATTGTAATTACCATGGCGTTTCGCCATGATCAGGCTCATGGCTATATGGCAGGGAGCTGAATCTTGCGGGTGGGTGGGCATACCTCTACGGATGGGCTCGTGTGGGTAAAAGTTCTCCTTCTAGTTCTCTTTTAAATTCAATCCCTCTCTGGCTTGGCCACGAGGGCACAGGCATCACCAAGGTGACTTTCTTATGTGTATCTTGGAGTATATTGCCTTTTGTGTATGTAGTTGTTTCCTGGAATTATGACTTCTGGTAGGATTGGGTTTGATTTCTGGCTATCTATTGTTTTTCCAGCTGAAATGTTTTATTCCTTCACTTTGCCATTTCATGAAGTTTAGTGAGGACACCCATCCTGCTCTGGAAAGGTCGTTTTAGAGGGTGTTACTGCTCTCAGCTTCTCCTCCCGCCTGGCCAGCCGCCACGAGGTGTGAGACCAGAGGCGGGTTGCAGCTCTGACGCTCCTTGACTGTAGGACTGCGGGCTCATATCTTGATTTCTCTGAGCCTCTGTTTCCCCAACTGTAAAGTGGTAATAAAGATAGGACAAAAGAGATCATGTGAATCAAAGTAGGAAGTAATCTAAGGTATTTGTTCATTTAGTAAATATCAGAGGAACTTTTGCCAGAGTTCCCAGCCTTAGAGAGCTATGGTTTTGTGGGGGAAACGACACATTAATGGTCAATTAAGATACAGACACATAAATCCTACAAACAGGGATAAACACAAGGTGTTAAAAGAGCACATGGGAATGAGGCTTAACTCAGTCTTTTTTTTTTTTTTTTTTTTTTTTTTGCGGTTCGCGGGCCTCTCACTGTTGTGGCCTCTCCCATTGCGGAGCACAGGCTCCGGACGCACAGGCTTAGTGGCCATGGCTCACCGGCCCAGCCGCTCCGCGACATGTGGGATCTTCCCGGCCCGGGGCATGAACCCGTGTCCCCTGCATCGGCAGGCGGACTCTCAACCACTACGCCACCGGGGAAGCCCTTAACTCAGTCTTGAGGGCTCATGGAGGGCCTCTTGGAAGAAGTGTAGGAAGATTAAGAGTTATTAATGGTAATATTAGTTATGACTAGTCGGGAGCTTACTATGTGCTGGGCAGTATGCTGAGTACTACCTCATTTAGATGTCATAACTGTGCCTATCACATGGCGTCTTGATCTCCCTTTTGCAGTTGAAGAAACCGGCTCAGAAAGGTGATGTAACTTGCCCAAGGACACCCAGCTAAGTGGCATGGTCAGACTTTGAAACTAAGTTTGATCCCAGAACCCTCGCTTTTAACCATGGTGAGCATCTGTTCACGCATGACCCTGCTTAAAACTGACCATTTGTGACTTCCTGTTGCTCAAAGGATAATGACTAAACTCCTTAACATGCCCCAAATCTCCTGCCCACTCCTCTAGTCTCATCTTTATCCCTCTCTCTGCTCCCAACCTCCATGACAGCCTCAGCAACAGCTCATGAAGGTTACACTTGACTGATAAGTCTGAACTTGTCCTGTGGGCAATAGGGAGCCATAGAGGTTTTAAGCAGACTGAGTGGCAGCAGGACAAGACCCGAGAAGGCCAATTAGAAGAAAGTTGAAGCAACTCAGGCCAAGGTGCATGGGGATATGAACAAAGGGAGGGGCAGGAGGGAAGGAGAAGGGTGAGTTGGAGTCAAGAGGCATTAAGTAGGTAGAACCTACAAATCTTGGTGGGTGATCATGTTGGGGAGGAGTGAGTGAGGGGTCCAGGCTTATCCCCAGATTTCTTGCTTGAATAACAAGGTAGAGGGTGCCAGCTATGCCTAACAGAAGCAAACAATACCTGTAGTTCTATCGCATTTTCATTAGTTGCGTGCTGAAGGGTCCTGGAAACTGTAAAAAAATTTCCCTTCCCTGTCTCTTTTGTTCCTTCCCTTCCACACTGGGTATAGGAATTCACTGAAAACTGACAAAAAAAAAAAATCCTTTTTCTCTGCCCACCCGCCCCCCGGTGCCCCCGGCCCAGAATTGAACTGCAAACCCACACAGCATCAGCCCCAAATTAGGCAATCAAACAGCACCTGAAATTAAGCTTTTTAAACATTAAAATCAATCAAGCCCAAAGAATCTAACTTGAAATGAAGAGGTGTTTAAAAGAAGTAGGCTGCGGTGCAGCGAGGAAAACAACCTAAATTATTAAAACGGAGTTTTCATGGTTCAGGGAAAATGTTCCAGTAATGTCAGATGAAAAATGTAAATCTATTTACCTTCCAGATGATTTTTTCAAGTGCTCTTATTAAAGTCTACTGCTTACCTGTTTGTCTATGAAAAAGAGCTTGTTACTCAGGGAAGGGGATCAGACCTCGGCATGCTGCAAACATTGCCTTGCGTTTGTCACCGAGTGAATATCTCCTATCGCTTTTGGCTTGGTAGTTAATTACTGTATAAATTTCCCTGCTGAAAATGGAGATCTTATTCAGTGTTGGGCTCTTTTCGGAACTCAAGCGCCAAATGTTCATAATGTTTAAAAAGACGGTATCTTTCTTCTCTATTCATTCCCCCACTTCCTTCTTCTTGACCCTGTGGGGCATTTGTAATATTGAAATTATGACATTAAAATCACTTTTATTTCAAGTGACTTGGATGACAAAAATATACAGTTAAGAGGGGATGGAGACAAAATTGCTCAGGTGGAGACACTGGGAAGAAAAACTTTTTTTTAAGTCAGTGATCTCCAAGTGAACTTATATTCAACAATGATGCAAGGAAAGCAGATAGGTCATGTGTTCATTCAGCAAATAAAATATCTGTTATCAGTGCCCTTGAAAAGAAATATGTTGTGAGCCCCAAATGCAAACTACATATGAAATTTTAAAATTTCCCCATTAAAGAAGCAATAAAAAACCAGTGGAGTTAATTTTAATATTATTTTATTTAAATCTATATATCTAACTACTATATTTCAACCTACGGTCAATGTGAAGATTATTGAGATCTTCTACATTCTTTTTTGTACTGTCCTTGAAATTCAGTTTGGGTTTTATACTTAGCGCCTACCATAATAGCCATATGTCAAGAGCTCAACATAGCTACACGTAGCCACATGTAGCTAGAGGCTACCATATTGCACACTGAAGATCTATATAATTCAATGACAGTTTTCACTCTCAAATTGATCAACCAAGAATAGGTTTATACGTTTAATGAATCTACCTTTTTTTTCTCCCTTTCCAATTGAGAAGGAAAAGAAAAGTGCCTGTGATGAAAACTGGCAACATGGCCCTGTTGATAAATTGCAGGTTAAATTCTTTTTCATGTAATTGTTTTTTGGTTCCAGGACTGGTCACAAATGAAAAATAACTCTTTTAAGAGTGTAGACAACTTCATTCAAGGGGCAATAAAACTGAGGCATTAAAATAAATAACAAGCTGCATGTTTTTTGTAAATGAGGGATAAAATTTTCATCCTTTCAGATGGTACACATTTTTCATTAATAAATGTCAGCAGATCTCTCTTCCTCAAGCTAGTGACTATATTAAACATGAACTACAAGAACTCTTGTAATTCATGTTTACGTGAATTTTTCTGTAGATTAGTCTGACAATTTAAAAATATATCTATACATTTGGCAGCTCTGGGATGACTTTAATTTCTAGCCAGGAGAATTCTCACACTCAGCATCTTTTGGGGGTGGGGACTACTATAATTAGATGTATCTAGAAAAGTTTTCTGGAAGTTGAATTGTATTACATAATAAATCAAGCTCTATTTGATGCGCTGAGCATCTTTACCTTTCTAGCCCCAAACCCAGTGAACATATTATCTTTCAAGCTGCAGATACATTCTGGCTTTCATGAATTGGAAGCTATTTTGCTGTAGAAGGCAGCGAGGTTCAGCATAGTATCGTGGGAATCCTTTGGAATCAAAAGGATCTGGCTTCAAATCTCGGTTATTTTCGTGGGTTATTTGGGGCCAGTCACTTAAATTCTCGGCACCTCAGATTCCCCATCTGTGCAAAAGGTATCATAATATCTAACTCAGAGATTGCTGTAAAGACAAATGTTACCACAAATGTACAATGTCTGATACAGGCACGATTAATGACAATTCTCTCCTACTGCCTTCCTCAGGGTGATGGGTAAGTGAGATTCAGTGATGCTGAATGTTCACAGACTCAATTTTATAGTAAGGTTTTTGTATTAATCTGTTGCTCTGTAACCAATTATCTCAAAATTTAGTGGCTTAAAACAACAAACATATATAATCTTCCAGTTTTCCTGGCTTATGAACCTGGGCACAGTTAGCTGGGTCCCTCTGCCTTAAGATCTCTCATGAGGTTGCAGCCAAGTGGTCACCCAGGGCTGTGATCTCATCTGAAGGCTTGACTGGGGGGAAGATTTGCTTCCAAGTTCAGTTATGTGATTGTTGGCAGGATTCAGTTCTTGGTGGGCTGTTGGACTTAGGGCCTTTGTACCTCACTAGCTGTGGCTGGAGGCTTTTATAGTTCCTTGCCAGTTGAACCTTTCCATAGTGCAGTTTACAAATTGGCAGCTGACGAGGGAGAAAGAAAAAGAGAGAGAGAGAGAGAGAGAGAGAGAGAGAAACAGGAGCCTGAGTGTTGGTGTAATGTAGTTTGGGAAATAACTCCCATAACTTCTGCTGTATTTTCTTTGTTAGAATTGAATCACTAGGTCCAGCAACACTCAAGGGAGGGGATGACATAAGAGTGTGAATTCCAAGAAGTAGGATCATTGGGGGCCATATCAGAGGTTGCCTACTGCAGACTTCTGCAGTTTTAACCTTCATATTTAATGGTATTACTTCCCACTTACATGTGGGTCCTCAGCCAGTTATACAAATAAGAGCTGAACAAATCAGGGCTGTGAGTCAGGAACTCTGCATAATGCTTCACATTGCCCAATGATAAAGGGCACTGTATTACAATTTGATATATGAGCTCTATGAGGACAAGGAAATGTGTGCTTACCGCAGCAATCCAGAGTCTAGAACAGTGTTTGACACAGTTCTCTCTCAATAACTGTCAAAAAGGTAAGGGGATCAGTGAGTCCTCTTGCTTCTTGCAACATCCCTAGGAGGTGGGTACAATTGTTATGTCCATTTCACAGAAAACTGACAGTTGGAGGTAAAGTGACTTTCTCAGCCTCATAGAACTAGTAAGTGGTGGGATGTAGGAGCCCAGGTGTGTCAAGCCACTTCCAAGCCTGTTCCTCAGTTACTTGACTTTGTGGACTCATGATAATAACATGTGAGGGGTAGACAGTGCACATGGGCATGTGTGTGTGTGCTGGGCATTGTGCATTTCAGGAGAAGTGTAGTCATCTTCTTCCACCAGGCAACCTTTCAACAGACACATTCCAGCATCCACTACAGGTTGGAGTGGAACAACCCTTCTGTGGCTGTATCCTCAAGTGAATTTCTGTTTTCTTCACATACCAGAGAGAAGAATGAAAATCAGATGAATGAAAGGTAGAGCATAGGGCAGGGAGTATGGAGCCCTTGTGAAACTGTGAGCCACAGAAGTGACTGGGGGGAGGGAGGTGGGATGTCTCCTACCATCTCTCTGCCTGATTTTTTTTTTTTTGCGGTACGCAGGCCTCTCCCGTTGCGGAACACAGGCTCCAGACGCGCAGACTCAGCGGCCATGGCTCACGGGCCCAGCCGCTCCGCGGCATGTGGGATCTGCCCGGACCGGGACACAAACCCGTGTCCCCTGCATTGGCAGGCGGACTCTCAACCACTGCGCCACCAGGGAAGCCCTCTCTGCCTGATTTTTTATGAAGCTAATGCCTACTTGTTTTCAGTAAACTTTTTGTAAGTGAAGTTTCTCTCTATCTTTTCAGTGTCCCTGGCTCTTCCTCCTCTTGTTATTCCATACAAGTCCTTACTCTTCTTCAAGTTAAAACATTTTTCTAAAGTTTGAAAGTTGCTTAGGTGCGTTGGAAAAAAGGTAATGGTAATGACAATAATTTTAAAATAAACTATGATAATAAAACGAACATTCCAGTGCTTACCATGTAGCAGGCAAAATTCAAAGTGTTTTCTAAGTGTGAAGTCATTTAAAAGGTCCTATAGAATCATTAAGTCAATCCTCTGGATGGTTTTAAAGGCAGAAGTACTAGTTATCTATTGCTGCATAAGGAATCACCCTGAAAGTTATTGGCTTAAAACAACAATAAATATTTTTTATCTCTGACAGTTTCTGTAGATCAGTAATTTGGGAGTGGCTGGGTGGTTCCAGCTTAGGATTTCTCACAATAGCCAGTCAGATATTGGTCTAGGCCCAGTCATCTGAGGGCTTGATCGAGGCTGGAGGATCTGCTTCTAGGATGGTTCATTCCAAGTTGGCAGGAAGCTCAGTCCCTCTCCATGTGGGCCTACCCACAGGGCTGCTTGTGTGTCCTCACAACATGGTGGCTGGCTTTGCGCAGAGCAAGGGATCTAAGAGAGCAAGGAAGAAACTGCTATGTCCTTTGTGACCTAGCCTTAGAAGTTACCCATTGTCACTTCCACAATATCCGTTGGTCACATATGTCGGCCAGCCCCATTCAAGGGTGGGAGGGGACTACACAAAGCATGGATACCAGAAGCCAAGGATCTTTCAGTGCCATCTTGGAGACTGGCTACCACAGCAGCTGCCTTGTAATATGAATCACAGCCACAATCACACCAGCATCTACCTTTCCTTGAGCAATTACTATGTGCAAGGTACTATGCTAAAGACTTTACATATCTCATTGAATCCTGCCAGCAACCCTAAGATCCAGGTGCTCTTTTTATCCCCATTTTACAGATAAGGAAACTAAGGCTCAGAGAGGCTGATAACTTGCCCAAAGTTACAGACTAATGTGTGGCAAGTGAAGAGAATTGGAGCACATGTAAGAAGAAGCTGAGCTCAAGTCTAGTTTGTGCTGTTTTCACCTGTGATGTCGCTGGAGCTGCTGTGAGGAGTTAATGAGAAAAAGTAGGGGAACTATAGAGCATTCTACCAAAGACCACGGAGAGACAAAACTCTTTCTTCCCTGCTTCAGCAATGTGAAGCCATGTTCAAAGCACACATCCAAGGTCAGAGTGTCTCATTTTTGGTAAATAAGCGACATAAAGCACTCTGGTTTTGATTTGTATGAAACCAACTGTAAAGAACGACTTGGGACTGGCTCCCTGAGATCTGGACAGTTAGCACTGGAACCTACTATGTTTTCTGGAAACCGAGTGTCCTGTGCTTTTGATAGAATTCTAAAGAACTGAGAAAGAGGAGAGTAATGAAGTATAAAGAATGGTTTTACCTCCTGCCCAGCTTATATGGTGAGGAGGTTGGGAGTGATTCAATATAAGTATAAAAACAACCATTGAATGTAAAGAGGGCTTTACATTGTTGGAATGATTTCAAAGATATTCATATATTTAAAAGAAATATGTGTGTGTGTGTGTGTGTGAGTGAAAGAGAGAGAGACAGACAGACAGACAGAGACAGAGAGACAGAGACGGAGAGACAGAAAGCAAGCCAGGCACACTAAATCCAGAGTTGAAGGTCATGTACCCAAAGTAACACAAGGAAACAAGAAAGATGGTACTGGGTCAGATCCATTCTCTTTCTGTATTCCTAATGTTTGGGGGAAAGTGAGTAGCTGTAGGAGAAATTATTTGCCTTCTTGTGCATCTTTATCAGAGGCCAGGGGCCTCATTCCGACATGCTTCCTGGAAAAATACACACACCTGAAATATGGATAAAATTTGGGGGGGCTTTAAAACTCTTTGAAGCCTATGAGATGAGCTCCCTAGTGTTTCATGGATCCCAGGATAAAACCCCCAGTTGCTAAATCTTTTGGAGAATTTGTTTATGTTTTCCATGCTTGACAAACTCCTTTGTAATATGGAATTTGCTCAACTCTCCTACACTGCTTCACATTTTCTCATTACCTTGAACCGTCACTGGTATTTTTAAATTTTGACCTGATTCACTTTAGCCTTCATGTTTCCAGACTAGAACAGATAATTAAAAAACAACAGCATTGAATTTCAGTATCCTGCAGGTTGTGTCCAGCGCATCCCAAATCTAGTGTGGGCGTCCTATCTACAAGCTCCCTCACCCACAGTCCCAGCACCCACACCCTCCTTGCTCCTCCAAACTGGTACGATTTATATACAGTAAAATTCACTTGTTTTAGGTGTGGGTTTTAGGGATGTAGTTCTCTGTTTCGACAAATGTATAAAGTTGTGTAACCACCACCATAATCGCAATGCAGAACAGCCCACCACCTCAGAAGTTTCCCTTGCACCCCTTTGCACTCATCCTCTTCCCTAGGCCAGACCCTGATAACTACTGATCTGATTTTGGTCCCTAGAGTTTTGTTTCGCTCCCTTGCCCTCACCCCTCATGTCTTTTTTTTCTTTTTCTTTTTTTTTTTTGCGGTACGCCGGCCTCTCACTGTTGTGGCCTCTCCCGTTGAGGAGCACAGGCTCCCGACACACAGGCTCAGCGGCCATGGCTCACAGGCCCAGCCGCTCCGCGGCATGCGGGATCCTCCCGGACCTGGGGCACGAACCCGCGTCCCCTGCATCGGCAGGCAGACTCTCAACCACTGCGCCACCAGGGAAACCCACCCCTCATGTCTTATACATGGAATCATAGGGGACTTCTCTGGCCGTCCAGTGGTTAAGACTTCACCTTCCAATGCAGGGGGTGCGGGTTTGATCCCTGGTCGGGGAGCTAAGGTCCCACATGCCACAGGGCCAAAAAAATAACAAAACATAAAACAGAAGCAATGCTGTCACACATTTAATAAAGACTTCAAAAATCGTCCACATTAAAAAAAAAATGAAATCATACAGAATGTACCCTTGGAGGCTGGATTCTTTCTCTTAGCATGCTTTTAAGATTTATTCATGTTGTTGCATTAGGTGATAGAACACAATCTGTTTATCCATTCCTTAGTTGATGGATATTTCCAGTTTGGGGCGATTACTTGCGTTCGGTTTTTTGTTGTTGTTTTTGCTTCGGTTGTTTTCTGGGGAGGGGAGGGGCTGGAGAGTGGAGCACGAAAGTGTCATTGATTCTTCCTCCATCTAAATTCTTTGAGAACTGTCACCAGTGCTGTCTTGGAGCCCCAACTGCACTGGGGCCCCAACTTCTTTTTGTATGTGGGCTTCTACTTTCACATTTACTTTCCTTTTCTGCAAATTGGGACCCAAAGTTCCCCTGGTCTAGGTAGACAAGATCCAGAGGAAATAAAGCACAGGACAATGCTGTGTGCCTACTCCACATGTGGTTCACCATCAGTTTCCAAATCACCTAAAAGCTTGTTAGAAAAGCAGAATCTTAGACTCCACCCCATACCTACTGAGTCAGAGTCCCGGTGCGTCGATGCGTCTGAGAAGTTTGAGAAGCACTCACCGTATTCCACTCTAGCTACTAAAAATAATACATACGTATATGTGTGTGTGTGTGTGTGTGTGTATATATATATATATATATATATATATATAATTTTTTTTCCTCATAATATTTGGCCCTTTCTTCCAACTTTTTCGTTCCCTCCCTAGAGTACACTCATTTTGTAGTTCCGTAAAGAATCCAAATTTGGGACTGAGGAGGAGATGGTGAGCGCGGCATCCCCAGACGATGGAGGAGCAAAAGGCGGAGGAAAAAGAGAAAGAGAAGGCAAGAACAGAGCCCGGGCTATTACTAGATCTTCGCCGCCAGACGGGGTTGGCGGCGAGAGGCCGCCAGGGCCGGACCCTCCGCGGCCTCCTCCGCGGCCTCTCCGAGCCTGGACACTCTAGGCAGGACGCGGGCTCGGCGCGCAGCCGGGACGCTCGCAAAACTTCGCGGAGCTGGGCCGGGGCCGGCCTGGCCGAGGAGGGCGGGGCGGGCGGGAGGAGGGACAGCGGGGGGCGGGGCCGGCGCGGCGAGGGGCGGGGTCAGCGCCGAGGCCGCGGGGGCAGCGACGGCGCCGGGCAGCGGGAGCAGCGGCCGCGCCATGTGGCTGCTGGGGCCGCTGTGCCTGCTGCTGAGCAGCGCCGCGGGTGAGTCGGGGGGCGTCCGGCGAACTTTCTTCGGGGCGCGGGACGCGGCGGCCGGGCTGCGATCGTGCCCCCTCCTCTTGCCCGGGCTGCGTCTCCCGGCGCGGGTGTGCACGGAGGGCGGACCACGGCGCCGGGCTGGCCGGGACCCCGGCGAGGGGCCGCGGCAGGGTGCGCGCCGTCCTATTGTGTGGGCGTGCGCGCCGGCTTGTGCTGTGTTGTGTGTGCACGGGCGGGGCTTTGTGTGCAGTCCGGCTCTGGGGAGCCCGGCAGCTGCCCTGATTGGGCGTAGCTGGAGAGTTCGTGCGTGTGTGTGTGTGTGTGTGTGTGTGTGTGTGTGTGTGTTGTGTAGGGGAAAGGAGGAAGGGAGGGGAGGGGAGAGAACGCTTCCCTGATCCCATCATCCCAGACGCGGGATGCTCTGTGCTGTGCTAGCCTCTCCAGGTCCCCTTTGGTTTTTCTTGTGTGCACCCCCGTGCCTCAGTTTCCTACCTGGACCGCAGGGCGACCGGTAATCGCCGTTTCCTTCCATTCCTCCCTGGGACTGTGTTTGGTTTGGGCAAAGAGAGATGAAGCAGGGCCGGACCTGGGAATTATTAATCTTTCCCATTGATACTGGGAGCAGGACATTTATTTAAATCATCTGATTACCCCCACTCGACCTACAATGGCGAGATGCCCTGGGAGAGAATCCGGGCTTCATCTGCCGGCCCTTTGAACCTGGCATCGCCGTAGCGTGTGCATCCTGAGGTCCCCAGGAGCAGCATGCTATTCCAGGGAACTTTTCTGCTGATGTGGGCGCGCTCCGAATTCCAGCCTGGAGCCCTTCCCCTGCCCCTGCCCGCCGGCCACAGCTGTCAGCTGCCCCTCCTAGGGTCGCCACGCCCTTGGCCCCTTGATGTTTATTTCTGGGCGGCTGATGCCCAGAAAAGTAGGTGACAGGGCCCAGTGAACTTTCTTCAGCAGAAGCTGGCTTGCCTGACGTCGGTGCCATCCTCGTGTCTAATTAATGCCTGATTCTCCCAGATGCTTCTAGCTACTTGCTGTGGAGGTGTCTTTGGTGGTGTGTTTGTTGGGGAAGTGGAGACTCACTTAATTCTGAAGTTCCCCCTCCCTGCCAGGTGTGCACTTGGAAAGAGAAATCTCCTCCTTCCTTGAAGTCCCTGGTCCTGGCCATCCTCAGAATCCACTGGGTAGCCTTCCCCCACTCTCAGACCTATGACATCATCCCCACTCCTGGAGACTCCCGTTTAGATGTCTGTGGGTTTGCTGTGGCTTCCAGTGAGGGTGGCATGCTGGTGGCTGCTGTGGATTTTTAACCAGGTCTGGGTCACAGTGCCTTGTTCCTCCTGAACTATTGGGCCACCACAGGGAGAGAGGGCACTGGCACTCACGGGTAGGGGTGAATGATTATTTGGAGGCTGTTAGAACAGGCAGATTTCCAGGACATCTCAGACACAAAGACCTGCCTAGATTCATGCTCTCAATTTGCATTGCCCTGGTGTGTCCCCTGATAACACCCAAGCAGGACAGTCTGGAAGCCGGGACTTGTGTTTGTGCTCAGAGAGCTGCTTGAGGCTCAGTGGAAAGTGTTATTTATTGCATCTCCCAGTTAGTACTGGGTTGCTTTGGTTGAGTCTCCAACTCTGTAAAAATAACTGTAAAGTTAATTTTGTCTTTCTCTGGTCAGCACGGGTTACTTAATATGTGTGTGTACGTATAAAATAGGGCTGAAATAAATAAAATAGTCATAATGGGGAAGGAAAAATGGAGGAGGTGCGGTCACAGAATGCCTGGCTGTCCCAGGTGGTAGTTTTCTGTTACCTGTGGTCATTGAGCTTGTGTGGTTTTGTCTCACCTTTACAGTTAGTTGTTGGTTTAGAAACTTCTAGGCAGGTTGGGGTGTATGCATTTCCTGTTATATTAAGCATCATCCTTCTAGCAGGGATTCTACTTTGACCTGAAGTGTTACCAGAAACAGGGCTGGTCCGTTTTCCTGAAGCCTGCATGGTGGTTCAGTTTGGGGTTCATAGTAGGCCAGGGACCCTGCCCTTCTATCCCATATCCTACAGCTCAATCCTCTTCGGGGAAGTTGATAGAACAAGAGAGATTATAAAAGCTGGTGCTTTTGACTTCTGTCTTCTTTTGATAGTCTGTAAAGAAACCTGGGGTCAGAGTGGAGCCCTAGTCTGAGTTCCGGGTCTTTGTAGGTCTGAAAGGCATTTCTAGAGCAATCTGGAGGCCTTTGTTTTTCAGGAACCTTCTCAGACGCCTTCATATGTTTGTGTATGTATTTTTCTTCCTTTGTTTTTATTGTTTGTGTTAGGGAAGTGAAGCATCGATTTTGACCGCTATTATTTTTTACTGTAGCCTGTGAGAAAGGCTCAGCCCATCTGATACCCAGCTTTCCTTCCCGTGGTGGGCTCGGTGGATTTAAGTGCGTGGATGGTGAGGCATGTCTAATGGTGGCCGGGCCCTGAGGGGGTCAGACAGCTCACCTTCTTCCTGGCTGACCTTTTAGGGACTGCCTGACATTATCTTTGAAAAGGCTTGATTTCCCCTATGTGCACCCAGGAGTGTGGGTGTTGACCTTTTCTCCTGGAGAGATCTGCTTAGTGGTGTGAGTGGGTGGGTTTTATTATTATTATTTTTAACGAACTGAGTCGCTTCGTGCAGCCCAGGCGGGTCGATGAGGCCGTGTGCACCAAGTACAAATAAACACACCTTGTTGCTTTTCGTCTTCAAAGAGATGGATGAAGGCTCCCTACTGGGGTGTGAGGTGTTTTTTCCTGACAGCCCGCTTAGGCCTTTCACCTTGTGATAAGTGAGGGAGAGACAGGGATATGAGCCAGTAGGGGAGGGAGGACGGTACCTTCTGGGCCTGCAAGACTGGTTTAGATGCCTCGTTGTCAAAGTCACCTGGGTAACTTGAAAGTGGACTTGTATCATCACTTTTGTGAAACAGTTTAGAGAATTTGGGGATTAGGACGGTTTCTAATCACATAATCTATGAAAGTCATGGCCTTTTCAACCTTGCATCTTTTCATGGTCAAGGAGAGGAAAGGGAACCCAGTATTTGTGGACTGTCTCCTGTGTATGAGGTGCTTTGCTCGCCATTGAAACACATGATCCCGTTGAATTTTTCCAATAATATCATGTGATGGGAAGTCATTTTGTGGCTCCTGAGAGGTCATCTGTGCCCAGGGTGCCAGATTCTAACTCAAGTTTCTCTTGGGCCACAGTCTGGGCTTTCCCCCCTGTTTCTAGGCATCCTTCCATGCCTTTCCCCCATGTGCTTTCGTGAATTAACAATCCATGAGCTTGTTTCCATAAACAGCCCCCCTTCCCAAATCTGTCCACTTTGCAGTCACAGCAGTTGGTATTTGTGGTAATACATAAAAATAAATCCCAGCAACTTCCCTGGTGGCGCAGTGGTTGAGCATCTGCCTGCCAATGCAGGGGACATGGGTTCGAGCCCTGGTCCGGGAAGATCCCACATGCCGCGGAGCAAATAAGCCCGTGTGCCACAACTACTGAGCCCGTGTGCCACAACTACTGAAGCCCACGCGCCTAGAGCCTGTGCTCCGCAACAAGAGAAGCCATCACAGTGAGAAGCCCACGTACCGCAATGAAGAGTAGCCTCCGCTCGCCGCAACCAGAGAAAGCCTGGTGCACAGCAACGAAGACCCAACACAACCAAAAATAAATAAATAAAAAAAAATAAAATGAAATAAATCCCAGTCCTTGAGTAAAAATGGAACTTTCAAAATAGCACCCGTATTTTTACTCTGTGCGTGGGAGAGGCACGCCTGGCAGGGAGTTACCACTGGACACGGTTCCATTTCTTGACCTGAGTTGTAGTTACATGGGTTTGTTTTCATTCATTAAGCTCAATATTTACATTTCCCCTCTCTTATATGTTTATCATATTTTACAATTAAAAAATAAAAGATGCTATATACCATGGATGACTCAGAGTGATTGAACTGTTTTTAGCTATGAGATAGCCCTGGGGGCAAATCTGTTTTTGGCTGTGGAGTTGTCCTGTTTGTTCTCTTCCCCTCTTTCTTTCTCTCTTTGGAATATTTTGGAATCGCATGGGCCATCCTAACTGTACAGCTATTTTTGCCTGTGCCTCTACCTGACAATTGGAGAGATTTTTAAGATGACAGCTCCTCTGTGTGTGTGTGTGTGTGTCTGTCTTTCTTTCATTGTAATTGTTGTGAAAGAATCTACTTTCTTGGGTCCTGAGGAGCGCCCTTGAAGATGTTTACTGGGAGAACATCTGAGGATGCAGCACTTGCGTGTCACATCTGCTTGACGTTTACTCTTGCTTACGGGATATGTGGACTTTTGTGACACGGTAACTGCCCAGTCAGAGGTATGGCAAACGTTTATTTCAGGTAGGATTGTTAGGGTTTCTGGAGATGGCTGCAGGGATGGGGTTAGTCTAGGGAAGTGTCTCCGCCTCGGTGCTGTTGCCGTTGGGGCCGGAGAGTTCTTTGTTATGGAGGCTGTCTTGTGCATTGTACGGTATTTAGCAGCATCCCTGGTCCTTGATGCCAGTAGCAGCCTCCCCCAGTTGTTACAACCAACAACGTCTCCAGCTGTTACCAAATGCCCCCTGGGGGCAAAAATCACCCCCACTTGAGTACCCCAGTTGAGAACCCCTAGTCTGGTGTGAGTGCCCCCTCGCCATACATCTTGAGCATTCTGACTGCTCATCCTGAGAGTGTCTTTTAGATGCAGTGGTTTCAGGATGGCATCCTCCTCCCAAGGGTGTCTTAGTCATCAGGTTTCTGCTTTCTGTTTCTGCAACCCCACAAGTTCAGTCAGTGTGAAAATACATTTTTATGTAGAAACACCCTCAGCATTGACCTTTCCCTCCTGTTTCCCTCTTGTGCCATAGTGAAAGCGGGTAACCTTGGAGATTGTGGAATTGGTTCCCTTGGGAGTGACAGGCTGAGAAAGCAGGTAAAAGGCAGGTGGCGGGGGCTTCCCCGGTGGCGCAGTGGTTGAGAGTCCGCCTGCCGATTCAGGGGACATGGGTTCATGCCCCGGTCCGGGAAGATCCCACATGCCGCGGAGCGGCTGAGCCTGTGAGCCATGGCCACTGAGCCTGCGCGTCCGGAGCCTGTGCTCCACAACCGGAGAGGCCACAACAGTGAGAGGCCCGCGTACCGCAAAAAAAAAAAAAAAAAAAAGGCAGGTGGCGGGTGACACCAGAAGCCACTCGGTTCCCTGAGTAAACTGTTAAGCTCGGGAGGCTCACTAGCGCAGGGAACTGGAGGAGAAGCTATCTGAAAGTTTGCCTTGGGAGTTGCGCGTTGAAATCTTACCCTGGAAGTCCCCCTGCCTCTGCCCTACAGAGCAGTCATTGTTCCGCTCAGTTCCCATTTCTCCCCGTGATTCCCTCCCCCTTCCCATCAAAAGCTTTTATAACTTGAGTTCCTTCTGCAGGTGGGCGGGAGTGTGTGGAGGGGAATCCTCTGTACTAGCAGCCAGTTGGTTTTGGAGAAATTCTCATCTTCTGCTTTCTTCTCTGAAGTCTTTGGAAAGTTACACTCTGCGTCACTTTGTAACTCTTGCATTCCTTTAAGACACTTTGCCTCGCAGCTGTCCTCCTTTGTCCTTCTCCTTTGTTCGGTGGCCAGTCTTCCTTGGGTTTTTTGCTTCCTCCTCTCTTCAGACCAGCGAAGTGCATTGTCTGCCGCTGCCTTCTTTTGTGTGTGGATTCGCGGGAAGAAAGGATGTACCAATACAGGGGCGCTAGGTTTGAAGGGGAGAAGTGCTCGTTATCTTCCCTCAGGCACACGAGAGCCTCAATCACGCCCTCTTCCAAAAGGCTTCTCCAGGGAAGAGCCCTGGCTTCCCGAGCAGGCGACCCTTTTTTTCCCTTTTGTCTCTGGGTAACTCGAAAACTCTCCTTGACCCTTTATTTGGCTGTTCACTAGTGCGGTACCAGCTCTGTGCTGTAGGGGGGCAGAGCTGTGTAGAACTTGTTCTTGGCCCTTGAAGAATTAAATGATCCAGTGAAGGAAATGGGGTTGTTTGCCTCTGTCGTGATCTGGGAAGGGCAGAGACACGTCTCCCAAAAGTGGGGTTTTGGAGGTGTTTCTAAATGTGAGATATACTGACGGATGCACAACCTTCTTGGGAACAAAGCTGTGTGTATGTCACAAGGTCTTGGCAAACGTGGATATCTGGTCATTGGGAATGTTTAATGGATGGGTCATTCTTTTAAAAAAATTTTTATATAATTTTTAAAGGTTACTTTTCATTTAAAGTTATTACAAAATATTGGCAATATTCCCTGTGTTGTACAGTACATCCTTGAGCCTGTCTTACACCCAGTAGTGCTTGTATCTCCCACTCCCAACCCCTTTATTGCCACTCCACTGGCAACTTGTTCTCTACATCTGTGAGTCTGCTTCGTTTATGCTATATTCACTCATTTGTTGTATTTTTTAGATTCCACATATAAGTGATGTCATACAGTATCTATCTTTCTCTGTCTGACTTCTTTCACTGAGTATAATGCCCTCCAGGTTGGATGGGTCATTCTTGATCAGGTTTCAGAGGTGATGACACATGTCCTAGCTTGCTTCTTTAGCTTTAGCTATCCAGGTAAAATGTTGGGGTACATCTGGTGGTATTCTAAGGCTCTTTTAGCTCTAGGCTTATGAGATTCTAATGAGACGTTTCTTCTGTGGCTTTAGGCAACAACCTTCTTTATCTTATCATACTACCTACAGACATATATACGTACATACTACATAGACTGTATATGATAAATATGTGTATATATGTATAATATACGTATCTTGGTATATGTATATATATACACACACATATCTTGGTGTATGTATATATACATGTCTTTATATATATATCTTACCTCTTTTAGTCACTAATCCTACTAGCTTGTAAACTCCTTAAGGGCTAGGATCATACGTTAAATGTATATGTCATATTTCTTATTTCTTTTGCGGGGTCTAGGAGCGTAATAACAGCTACCACTCACTGGAGGGTTACTCTACCCGGCAGGGTGCCAAGACTGTACATGTATCATTTTGTTGTAATCTTCCTGAATTAAAAACATTACAGAAATAATGCATTGAATATATGCTCACTATAAAAATTTCAAGCACAACAGAAGTCATTAAAATAAAACATTAAAATCTCTCTTCATCCTGTTTACCTTTTTTTCCTCTTTTGAAAATTACTATTAACTGTCTGGTATATATCAGTTTAGTCCTTGTGGGCCCATAGAGTTTAATGAGCTCATACTTGTCTATATTTGTAGTTTTGTGACTTGCTTTTTTTCCTTAAAGACTGAATTTTGTCAGTTCTACTTTGAGTTATCTGAATTGGTCACACCTGCCTCCTGTTGTTTAAACCTTCCAGTTATTCCAAAGCATTTGGCCTTTTCACTCAACTTCCCTTGCAGTTCACTTTCTCAGTTCGTGAATGGCAATCCTTTTGCCTCTATCTCAGAAACAAAATGTGGTACGGTTTCAGCTGTTTCTGGATATATTCAAGCACCTTCCTTTAAGGTGTTTGGCTTATGCTTTGCAAGAAAATATGGAATTTTAGTCTTTCTCCAATGACAGATATTTGTTTCCCTATTTTCAAATTTATGCGGTTTCCTTGCCTTTTTGTATACACAATAATTTTTCATTTCAATGCAAAATTTTAGTGTCATCTTTTACAAGACATTCTGAATAGCAGGTAAATTCAACCTCGGCATTACCAACAATGCACAGAACTGGACGGAAGTGATGACTCACATCAGCCGCTGTGACCAAGTTCCCCCAGGCACTGCCAGTGACCAATAGATCACAGCTTCTGCTTACCCTGTGCTCTCATAAGATGCTGTTGGCTGTTGGGCACATCTTGATTTCAGAGATGTTACAGTATTAAAGATGAATTAGGCACATCCTGATTTCGGAGATGTTCCAATACCAAAGGTATGTGTCTTCTTGGCCATCTTTCTTTTAGTTCTTATATAACTACCCATTCTTTTAAAAACAGCTTTAAAAACATCTGGTATATGTCAATACCGTAATTTTTTTCATGCCTCCTATGCTGATGAATCTTATTTCATTTTCACAGCAGTTCATTTAGGTAGGTGGTATGCTCTGCCATTTCAGAGATGGGGAAACTAGAAGGCCAAGGAATTTTCCCAAGCCCGCAGCCAGTAAGAGGTGGTTTCAGAATTGTCATGTAGGTCTGCACAACTTAAACCTGTGCTCTTGACCGCTGGCTCTACTGCTTTGGCACTGAGTAGACACTCAAGGTCGCGTGTGTTGGAAGAAGGAGGTGTACTCCCTAGCTTGTGCTAGAGAATTCCATCACTGGGTAGTGGTGTCAGTATTGAGTCCATGCTTATTATGTTGGATAGAATGATCTGTTGGAGAGCCATTGGTCGGGGCATATCTCAAGTTGATTTTATTCAAGTGGCCTGTCCTTGGCTGATTGAAACTGACATTTTGCTCTTCCCTGCTATGGAGGACTTGTTGTTTTAGGCATTTAAATTAGCCTTTGTAGAGGCTTCCTTTATTAAAAGAAACAATAACAACAAATTATTTCAGCACCATGAGACTTGCCTTTGAATGTATTCATGATGGAGAATTTTTTCCCCCCCTTTGATGGAAATATTTTGTTGGAATACCAACCAAAAGCAATTTCTTTTTGGTCAGTACTGCCCTCAAATAGTGCTGGGTGCCCAAAAGAAGGGCCCACTGTTTATAAAGTCTAGAAATAGATTTTTAAGGCAGAAATATAGTGCTGATTATAATGCCTCATATAAAAAAAAAAAATCTAAGTTTTTTCTTATTTTCTCACTCTGAGCTTAAGCTTGTTTAGTTCACATGAGAGAGAACTTTTTCTGAACTACTCATTGATGTTATTTATTGTGGAAGGTGAAATGTTAATGTACTGTACCAGAAAGAAGTTGTAGCTGGCAAGAATTTGCCCCATCTTGTTACCTCAAACCAAGGGGCTCTCGTGGGCAGCAGGTCCAGTCTTGTGTGGAAGTAACGCTGCAGGTCTGAAAAGCGTTAATAACTACAGGCAAGCCAGAATGAGCCTCAGAATTCCAAACCCTTACTCCCAAGTTCTCTCCTGAAAACTGTTTCTCTTTTTAATGAGTCATTGTGATACCAGGAGACTGTAATTTGGGTGAATTTGCAGGTGCTCAAGTCCAACTGTGATTTTCGACAGGCGACGTAGTTCAGTCTAGAGACAGGGTTGTCTCTGGCCTGGAGGGAGGCTGCAGCAAAGAGGGAGGGCAGCCAGTTAGCTGACTCTGGAGCAGGCCTTCAGGAACTGGGCGCTGGAGGGACGTGGCTGTATGAATAACTTGATTTAGAAGATGTGCGGACCTAAGATGCCGGCGTTCCATGTGGGACACTCGTGTGCCTGTTGGCAGAGAGAAACGAAAATATAAATGGTGTGTAACTTTATTGCATTAAAAATCCCTTCTCGCTATTATAAGGCCCAGTGAGGTTAGCTCTAGGGATATCACAAGTACGCTGTCTTTGATGGCCTTAGTGGAGCATTTTCCTTCAGCTTTTGCCTTGAATCAGGGCAGTGTTCTCCGAGAGTCATTAAACTAACTGGACATGGCTGAGAAGTGAGACCTCATCACACTTGTAGCTCCATAGTCAGTTGAAAAAAAAGCCTCTCGATTGGTTTGGAAAGTGCTAAATTTAACTTGTTTTTTTATTATAAAAATAAGATGGGGGAGTCTGGGGACGATGAAAGAGTGATTAGCAGCATAGGGTGTTTCATCAGAAAAACATCCAAAGCTGTAAAAAACTGTTGATGCTAAAAGAAACCAGAACAGAACCGAATGGAAGTTTCAGAAGCAGACTTTATAAAAGTTTGATTAAAAGGTATGATAGGAGGGAGCCCAGCTGGCTGGGGCCTGGCTTAGCGGGACTGGAAAGAATGGTTGCTAATTACTGTAAAAGAGATAAAGTTGGAAAGAATGACTCGCATCAGGAATATTCCGTATTAATTAAAGATTGCATTAACCTTGTAAATGTTATAGAGAAACGATAAACATCTGTGGAACCTGTGAAGGACAGCAGTGATGCAGTAGGGGAAGATTTAGCATGCCCAAAGTTCAGTTATGTTGCCCAAGTAGATGATAATGAAATTGGACTATATGTTCAGGGAAAGGAACACAGTCCAGCACTGAGGGGGCAATCTCAGGACCTTTTGAAAGTACCCATAAAATGTAACACAGCAATAATCTTGAACTGAAGAAAGAACTCTCCCATTCTCGTGTGATTCAAGTTCCATGAGGTGGGATGGGGTCTGTCGTGTTCTTTGATGTCCATCTTCTTTGTTTTACAGTCCAGCACCTGAGTCAGGGTTTAGCTTAGTGTCTGTCACACAATAGGGTTTCCTGTAAGTTACCTGGAAGGCACGGAGGTGATCACTAAAGATAAGTGACTGTGACTTTGAAGAAGGGAAGCAGTTGAGGGAAGAATGAAATTTAGATGTTGCCCTTTGGTGACACATTGTTTCTTCTCTAGATTTTAAAACAGTCTCATTGGGCTTCAAAGACCTGCAGAGATCTTTACCAGAGACACCTGTGGCTTAAAAAAAAACATGACAAAAAGAGAGAGGCCTTTGAGAGGGAAATGGATTATAGCAATTGTAAAGTCAGGTGATAAATTAGACAATGGTTTCTGACAGGTGAATGAAAACTGCTGTGCATCTTAATTCCATTTGAGGGGACTTCACACAGTTTACTTAAGGAACGTGAGAAGTTACTGCGAGGAAAAAGTGAAAGCAGTTCTCTTATAAAATAACAGTGTTGAAAACATTAAACAATAGGAAAATAAAGGTTATCTTCCGGTCTAATTTAAAAGGAAATAAAAGTTTGCTACTGAAACCACACAAATGATTCAAGGAAGGAAGTGCATCAATCAATATAATCTTAGAGGGAAGTGGAGGGTAATAGAAATACATCAATTATAAGACTAAGTGTACAACAAAATGTCACTAACTCTTGCGGAAAAAAAATCACCCATCTATTCATTGTAAGAGACATAGTAAAATCCAAAAGATAGAGAGTGAAAAGTTAGGGAAATAAAATCCTATATGCAAGGGCTACTTTCGTGGTATCAGATGAGTAATTGCATAGCATTAAGCATTAAAGGAGATAAACAGGGTTACTGCAAATGGCAAAAGTTTCATTAAACAAGTATCTGATAATGCCATGTAAAAAGACATGAAGAATTAGGAACATAATTAAAGGGTGTTGAAGGTTCTTTGAGATAAGATTAGCAAGTGCTTGCCAAATTTTGGGAGGTTAAAACATTTAGAGAGTACCTAATTTTAATGTTTCAAAGAAAAGGTCCGTGGGAATAGGGACCACCAAATCTAAAATGTGCTGGCGACTCGGCAACGAGAATCTGCCGTCAGGGGTGGCGGGTGAGACCGGCTGCTTCCTCAGGACACCCCTGGGGCCTTTCCTCCACATACCTGCTCCATGGGTTTGTGGAATTGTTTGCTAACGGAAGCTTTGGGGATAAAATCCTCCCTGCTAATGAGACGAGAAGGTTGATAAAGCTTCGAGTTGGGCTTATTCTGACACCAGCGTCTGTGGGTGGGAATTTACAAGAGCAGTTTAAGCCCTGCCATATGGATAGAAAAGGAGACTGCAAAAGTGATTGAGAAGACAAATCTGTTTTTGCTTTTATATCTTAGTAAGCATTGACATTATTTAAATTATTAGAAAACATCTTCCTGGTTGAGTATGGTGTATTTGCTCCTTTAAGAAGGTAATCTTGTCATGGGATTATGGTGGAGAGCTTTGCGACTCAAAATGGGGTCTCCAGGCCGACAGCATCAGGCATCACCTGAATCAGAATCTGCACTTAAACAAGATCCTCGGGTGACCCTGGCTCGCGTTCAAGTTTGAGATGCACTTACGTTGTAGCTAAGAATGCAGGCTTTCCAGGGAGCCAGCCTAGGTTCAAACCCCAGCTCACTGCCTCAGCTTTGGCCAGGTTTCTTCAACCTTCTGCAACCCACTGTGTCTTCATCTGTAAATAGGGATAATAATGGTCCCTCCCATGTAGAAATCTTGTGAGTGAGGTAATGCATGTGAGGCTCTTAGCTTTTACTATTGCTCACTAATATAACTAAATGTTGTTTAACATTTAGTAACGTATAACTAAATGTTATTTAAATAATTTTTCCAGTTTATTGTAAAAATTTGGACAAAAATTTAGAAAAACGAAACTTACAGTTCTATGATCTGAAGACTGTTAACACATTGGTTTATTTTCTTTGATTTTTATGTCGTTTTGATCATCCGGAGAATATAATTTCATATCCTGCTCTTTTCACTTGTGAATGTAGCATTGGCATTTTCCCTCCTTAAGCTGATGTGGGAGAACAAATGGTCTAACATCCCAGCATGGCTGGGTGTATTCTTTGATGTCGGCTGTAAAAATCCTCTAAACCAACCAAGTCAGCGGCATGCTCTTTCACAGCTTGTTTCCTTGTCTGTACATACAGGCTGCTATTCCCTGCCCTGTCTGATTTTACCTGGTAGTCGTTGAGGATCCTTTGAGGATCATGTATGTGAAAGCAGCTAGTGATAGATAAAATTCTGCTCACATCTATGTTACTGTAAATGGGTGGTCTTGCTATGTAGGAAAAGCCTAGAAGTGTAATTACCCACTGACTCCACAATTCCACTTCTAGGACTTGATCCTGATGGGATGTGTACAAAGATTCAGCTATGAGGATTGTGTGCCAGCATTGCTTTTAATGGTGAAAGGCTGGAAGCTAATGCTTCCTAGAAAGGGTGAGGTACCACGTCAATATGCTAGAATACAATGCAGACAGTAAGAAGGATGCTCTCCAATATGACGTCCACTTGCCACATGTGGCTTCTTAAAGTTAAATTAGTTAAGATTAAATAAAATAAAAAATCAAAATCTTCTGCCACACCAGGCATATTGCAAATGCTCATTAGCCCCACGTGGCTAGTGGCTACCTTATTCGGCAGCTCAGATGTGGAAAATTTCCGTCATCGCAGAAAGTTCTGTTGGATGGCACTGTTCCCGAAGAATAATTCTTACATGGAAAGAAAATTCTTAAGAAACAGAATGATTCAGATTTGCAGTATGTGTGTGTTATAAGTTTCCCCTTGGTACTTGGGGCACAACATAGCATTTCTTCATTTTTCTAAATTCCATCAAATCTAGCCCCGATTGCCTTCCGTCACCAAAAGCTAGCAATTTGCTGTAAGTCAATTGTTGAATTCTGCAGATCTTCTCAGGACCCCTGGGTGCCTGACCTGGTCACTGGCATTACTACTGCTTTTTGTTCTAAGGCCTGTTGCTTAGCTTTGGACCTTCTCGTTTGCCAAACACTGCAATCCACCTCTTCCCATAAATTAACTCTCCCACACATTTTACAGCAATGATTTACAAGGGCTGCATGGAGAGTAAACCCCTATGCCTCTCCCCCGTTCAGATGGGTGGGAAATGTTACCTGTGGGGAGAAAAAAGGCTGAAGCCAGCCTACATTAGTAATCAATAATAAGAAAACTCTCAATTGGTTTGTGCGCTCAGCTTTCGTCTGGTTTGCAGATCCCAGTGGATACTTCGGAGAGGGCTCTGCAGTGGTGGACCCTGCATCCCCGCCCTTCCCAGCAGCATCAGGCCTCCAGGCACCCAGGCCTCTTCAGGAACACCCTCCCTGCCTTGCCAGTGGGCTGAACTGATACAGATGACCCTTGCCCTAACTTCCTTGGCGGACGGTGTTGGTGCCCAAGTGATCCCTATTTCTTGCTGGAGTTTTAGCAGATGGTTCTGGCCAGCTTGACTGAGAAGGGTTTCCCAGCTCGTTCCTTCTCCCACAGCTAAATGCAGCCTTATGTCTATAGTGTGTACCCTTGCTTGCTGTCTGGTCTTACTATTGATTTAAGCTATGCCCGTGTTTGTACAGTTTTTCAGAGAAAGCTTCCTCTACACCCTTCACAACTCTACTAGTGAATTTCCTTGTCTAGAAAGCTTTCCTCCCATATTCAATTCCCGACCCAGAATGAATCTCACTTCTTTTTAAAAAAAATTGATATATGTCTACATTGCGAAATGATTAGCACAGTAAGTTAACACCCATCGCTTTACATGGTTACAATTTTTTTTCTTGCGGTGAGAACTTTTAAGATGTACTCCTTTAGCAACTTTCAAATATATAATACAGTATTGTTAACTATAGTCGTCATGCTGTACATTACATCCCAGGACTTATTAAGAATAAAACTGGAAGTTTGTACCTTTTGACCACTGTCACCCATTTCTCTACCCGCCCCCCCATCCCAGCCCCTCCCTCTGGCAAACACCAGTCTGTTCTTTTCTATGAATTTGGGTTTTTTTAAAGATTCCACATATAGGTCAGATCGTACAGTATATGTCTTTCTCTGTCTGACATATTTCACTTAGCATAATACCCTCAAGGTCCATCCATGTATTCCAAATGGCAGGATATCCTTTTTTATGGCTGAATAATATTCCAGAATCTCACTTCTTAACGGCTGCCACTACCTTGCTTTTGTTCATGTTAAACTTCACACGTGGTATTCTAATTTATTTATGCTCGTTCCCTATACTTGAGTGGTTCTTAAACCTCAATGATTATAAGAGTAGCCTGGGTGTTTCAAAATACATACTTTTTAATTACTTTAAATTCTGGAATCTCTCAAGCATCATAAAAAAACCAAGAATAATATAACAAATGCTATTGTACCTGTCACACAGATCTATCAGATTTTTAACATTTTCCATATAAATTCAGATTTCTTAAAGAAAAAAATATTACAGATACTCTCAAAGACTGTCCCTCATCTCATTACCTTCTCTTCTGCCCAGAGGCCACTACGATCCTCAAGTTGGCATATAGCCTTTCTGTCTCTGTTTTTATCTTTTCCCGCATTTGTGTGTGTCTCTCTCCAATGCATAATATTTTAAAGTGTACATAAGTGCTATCATTCTGTGTGTACTTTTGCAACTTAATTTTTTCATTTATTCTTGTAATTTTGAGGTCCATCCCTGTTGCCACATGTAGATGTGTTTTTTTTAACTGCTACAGGTATCCCATTGTATGAATATGCTGAAGCTTGTTCACTCATCTCTTAAGACATTTAGGTTGTGACCGTGACTAGCCACGCTGCAGTGAAAATCCTTGTGCACAGAGCAGGACTTCATAATATTCTCGAAGTAGAATCCTGGATCAGAGGGTTTGCACATTCTCCGCTTGTCTACCCTCAGCTTACCCTCTGAAATGGTCCTATCTATTTATATTCCCATTAGTGGTTTATGAGAGCACCTGCTTCCCCACATTTCTTCCAATATTTGGACTTGAGTTCTTCATTAGTTTTCCCAAGGGCACAAAGTGGTAACTTGCTGTGGTTTCAATGTCCCTTCCCTTGATTCCCAGTGAGGGGAGTGCGGTAGGCTGTGGCCAGACCTCCCCGCCTCGTCCCCCCACTCCTTGGTCCCCCAGCTGGATATAGATGGAGAATCGGGAGGACGTTCGGCACAGGTGCAGGTGAGAGATGGTTGCTTCCGTGTCGGCATGGCAAGAATTTCCAGGTCCAGAACTCCAGGCCTCGGGGCTGGGTAATCAGGTCTAATTCTGCTGAAGGGCTGAATGTCCGCTTTCGACATGGATTCTGGGGGCTCCTATGGCTCAGCATCTCGAAGGCGGTTCCGGGCTCCTCTGTCTTGGTAGGTGTTTTACCCTGTAAGGGCTGCTGAGATCACTGGACTAGGGGTGCTCCATGGTGAGAAAACCAGCAGGGCACTGGGGAGCCACTTTGTGGACTCCACTTCTGATGGTGGTGTGGGGGAGTGATGGCTCAGAAGAGAGGCAGGCTCTTGAATCAAATGGTCTGGGTTCAGATCCTGGCTATGTGACCTTAGGCCAGTTACAGGACCTCTCTGTGCCTCAGTGGGCTCTTTCCCTGTAAAAGGGAGATGATGCCAGCCTCATAGCATTCTTGGAGGTATTCTCTGTGTCTCAGTGGGCCCTTTCCCTGTAAAAGGGAGGTAATGCCAGCCTCATAGCATTCTTGGAGGTATTCTCTGTGCCTCAGTGGGCCCTTTCCCTGTAAAAGGGAGGTAATGCCAGCCTCATAGCATTCTTGGGGAGTGTGGACGAGATCATAGATGCAAGGTATTTAAGCCTGGTGCCTGGCACTTCCGCAGCATCACCACCTGCTTACTAATCCATGCTCTGCAGCTGGGTTTGAGGGCTGGGGGTGTCGTTTATGTCTGAACTCCCAGTGCCCAGCCCAGTGCTGGTACTGAAGTGGGGGCTCAGTGAATGGTTGTTGAATGAATGTATGAGCTTCTACTTACGTATGAACTTCAGTTTGTACCGCAGGCTATGTTCAGCCTATTGAGTACTGGAAATATTTTCGACCAGGGACGACTGTGATTCTGGTCTTAAAACAGAGATGAGGACTCTTGGTCCGCCTGGCATTTTCAGTCCTGAAATTTCTGGTCATCAACCATGAGCCTGAAATTAGGTTTTTCTGACTCATTTTCACACTGACTTTGAAAATTTTATTCTTCCCATTTTTTCTCTCCCTGAGATGTTTGCCCCTTGCCTTGTTGGCCTTTCTGAAACATTCAAACAGCTTTTTTGTTTGGTGGCTCTGAAATACCCAAGTATTTGGAGTTCACACTGGAGCTTGTGTACAAGTTCTAGAGGGTACTCTTCTTCATGACCTAGGACATATTGAAGGGTCAGTACTAGGTTAGACTCTGGAAGGAGAGTCCTGAGAATTCTGGATATATTGTAGGTCTGCTGCAAGTTCAAATGGCTCGTCTCAGTCTTTGCCTCTACAGAATCCTTTTTCCCACTTTTCAATCGAAGAGGGTGAATACACCCTATGGGGCCATCATGCAGACTAAGTGACTGATGATAATTTTCCATATGTGGCCCTGCTCTGACTTCAAGGGAATGAACAGCTTGCTTCTGGGAGGTAATCATTACGTTTCCTGGGTTCTCTGGAGCACCTCCTTTTAAATGAGTTCCTACGGTGAACAAAAGAGCCTCAAAGATTTTGAAATAGAAATGCCCTTCCTCTAAGTACATTTAGAGGAAGACACACGGACTGTTCCCTTGTCTGTTTAAATAATTTTCATTTATTTGAGGGACGGAGGAGGAGAGCAGAATGGAATGAAATTGAACTCTCTCTGGACGTGAGTTCTTTGCATACATAAGGCACCATACCAAGGCCATTTAGTGGATCCAGAAACCCAGGGGGATGAGGAACAAAACAGAGGGTAAATGGCTAGCTTTGTAGAATAAATAAATAACAGTGCCACATGGAAAGGGTGACGTGAATGAAGGGAGGGAAATAATGTGGTAAAGACTAAACCAAAGGAAGACGTAATCAAAACAACACGGAAGGCAGAGTGCAAAGTTGTAAATTTAATGGGAGAGCAGAGTCGAGTCGTGTAGTGACAGTTAATCAGAATTGTGGGGTGGAGGAAGTGCTGGGCCCCAGAGACAATGGATTTCAATCCTATCAGATTAGAATTTTAATTACTGTCCTTTTGCATTGCCTGGGATTTTGGGATGAACATATTTTTGTCTGTGTGTGTGTGTATATACATACATATACACACAGCCCTGTATATAGATGTGTGTGTTTATATACATATGAATGTTGCTAGCTTTGGTTCTAGGAAGAAATTCAGCATCGGACATAGGAAGTCATCACACTACATCTGCTTCTCTATTTTAAAATGATCTATTGGGGATGATATCACTGGCTTCTTAGAACAATTCCTTATTGATCACTTACTTGTAAGGCACTGTGGCAGGTACTGATGGATGTACAGAGCTTCCCCTGACTTTAAGTAATTGAGTTTTAGCACAAGAGGGAAGATGTGCGCATAGGTCTGAATAAGGCATGTGTGGTCATGTGGAGAGCAATGCAGTCAGGAGAGTGGCACAGACCAGATGCTGCCCGAGTTCAGAGGAGGACCACACTTCTTCCAGCTGCAGTGGATACACAGGGATTGTGAAGGAGGTCCCTGACATGAGCTTGGAGGAAAGGGTGGGAGTGAGGCTGGAATTTCAGGCTGGTGGGGCAGAGTCCCAGAGGTGGGAAGGTACATGGTGTATCTGGGGACTCACAAAGATTGTAGTTTTGCTGGAGTCTCAAGAAGCCATGGGAGATAAAGCTAGGAAGAGGGCATGTCTACTACGAAGACTGCTTCTACTAACTGTCCCAGTTAATGGTACTTACTGTGTCCCAGGCGCTGTGGAAAGTGCTTTACACACATGATTTTGTCAGATCTTCTTAAGATCCCTGTGAGATAGGGACTGTCACCATCATGGCTTGACCTAGTAGGAGACTGACGCTCAGAGAAACAAAGCAACTTGCCTGGACTTGGGTAAGAGCTAGGCTGTGGACCCTGGGCTTTTCCAGCTCTAGGGCCCGTGCTTTGGTGGGTGGGGTGGTGATGACCAGAGATGCCAGTGAGAGCTTGGGCTCATGTGATCGGCACTGAGAAGGTTTTGCCTTGATCAAATCTGTTTGGAAAGGCTGGGGTTGGCCTTTTTATGGGGGCTCTGGTATGTCTGAGTAAGGACAGCCTTTTCTGGACTGTTTGATGCAGGAAGGGGCCTGGATTTGGAGACCTTGGAGTGAACAGTTTCCCTTGCGTGGTGAGAGCAGAAGCTGGGTTTGTAAATTAGGGTAAAGAAGTTGAGCTGGGGATGAAGTGGAGGCAGCCATGCCCCCCGATGGGCGTATTCAGGGGATTTCCACGCTTGAATTTATGGACCAGTAAAGTAATGAAAAATAAACCAAAAGAGTCTGGACTTTCGATATTGCCTCACCTACCTTTATTTGATCAAACGAGGACAATGAAAAAAGAATCACCTTTTATCAAATCGCCATTTTATAATAGACATCAGATTTTAATACAACAATATAGGAGTAGCTCATCCTCAGAACACAGGGTGGTCCTTTAAATGGGGTTCAAAGAAGAGCTGCAGCAATTGTTCCTTCAGTTTCTAATTTCGTCGCTGACCACTGAACCCTTCGCAGTGGACCAAGGCGTTCTTGCGATGCGCGCTTGGGAACCGCGGGTAGAGGCCGTCCTGTCCCGAGGTGTGAGTGCGGGGGAAGGAAGCTGGAAGCAGAGGCTGGGGGCAGTGGGAGATGTCGGTGACCTGTGTTCAGGAATGTGCGTGTTTAGGGTTTAGGGAAGGGTTTTCTAGGGAGCCCTGACGATGTTGAGAGGAACTGGGGAGGGCTCCTGAGAACATAGGAGGGTGGGACATGCCGGAGAGACGAGGGAGGGAAGAAAAACGGTGGGGGAAGATCTGACATTTATTTAACACCCGCCGGAGGTGCGTTATGAGAGATCTCTCACGTGATCCTCATAAAAAGTCTCTGGGAGGCAGAGGCACTATTATTCCCATTTTACAGATGAGGAAACTGATACTGCAGGTGTTGGATGTGCCGAAGTCACGTCACAGCCAGGTCGCAGAGCTGGGGTTCACATGCTGTTTGGAACCTAAAAGGTGGCTTATTTATTCGGAGTAACAGTCGTGATGTGTTGAGGCCCTTCTGCGTTTCCCCTTGGGCCTTGTTGGTTGTCTTGTGACTTGGTGACTGTGTCAGGCGCTTATATTCCTAAAGCGCAGCCTCAGGATTTGGTATCTGGCAGACGGGACCGTATCGATGTACAGATTTCCTAAGAGCGTCTGGCGTGCGCGCCAGCCCCCAGCTCAGCTTCACGATTTTATCCGCAGGCCTGCATCGTGGAATCGTGTGCCTTACCCGAGGGTGGCAGCTGGGGCTCTGGTCTCTCTCCCTCGGGAAACAGGGATCCCCGACATTCAGAGCAACCAGGATTCGAACCCTGGGGCTGCCTCCTCCGTCCAGGCCCATCTCACTCCCGTCCGTGGAGCTTCTGCCTCACAGGGGGAGGTATGAACAACCCGGAGGCCCTCCTGGAAAACTCATAATGGAATCTTTGAACAGCTGCCCAAGGACGGTTTTCAGATTTTCAGCCATTTTTCTCTTTTAATGGAAGCTCCGTCTGGCTAGCTGGTTAATGGGTCCCAGGTTCTCCCAGGCCACTTACTTCCTAATTTTCAAGCATTATCCATGGAGAAAATCCACCCTGCAGGAGCTTATGCCTTAATGAGCCCCGTCAAAGTCAATCTCAAGTCGTGGGCAGCAGCTTTGATCGTGGCGATGGGCATTTGGGTTCCACCGAGGCGGGCAATGGGAGTCTGGCTCTGCCCATGATTTATTCATCGCTTCCTTGGCCTCACTGCCTGCCCGGCTGTCCTTGGGAAGGACCCAGCCTCGGCTCCGGGCTCTATACAGCCTATGGGGCTTACAGGGCCTTCCGTCTGGATGTTTCTGCACAGCTGGAAGGCAGCCAGATGTTGGAAGCCGAGCTGCATACCTTGGGTAAACCCTTTTCCAGCAGCCCTCGGGGCTCCTTACTGGCAGACCAGCTCTTCTCCCTCCTCCGAGGCATGTGGGGCTCACGTGCCGGAGCACGCTTGCTCAGAGACCCACTGATAGAATATTTACATCAGTGACTTGGTGCCAGGCCCTGGTTGTACGTTTTAAAAGTCTTAACGACACATCAGCTATAAGGATGCTGGCATGTTGGCTTTTGGTTTCTTGCTTGTGGATTTTGTTTTTACGAGGAGTGAAGAAGTGTGGCCTGATCTTCTGGGAAGGAGGCTGCTGTGTGGGAGAAACTGCTCCCTTGTGTGGCTTGTTGAGTGCCCTGTGTGCCCCTGGCAGCGTTCTTAGTGCTTGGCATCCTTGTCTCTTTTTAATCCTCTCACTGTCTTCTAGGTGGGTTGAATTATGCCCCCCCACAAAAGATATATTCATGTCCTTACCCCTGGTATCTGTGGATGTGACCTTATTTGGAAATGGGGTCTTTGCAAATGTAATTATTTAAGATGAAATCCTACTGGATTAGGGTGGGCGCACATTCCAAGGACTGATGTCCTTAAGAGGAGGGAATGCACAAATGGATACACACAGGGGAAGATGGCCGTGCGAAGACAGAGGCAGTAATTGGAGTGATGTAGGTACAGGCCAAGGAACGCCAAGGATTGCCGGCCACCACCAGAAGCTAGGAGAGAAGTGAGGAAGCATCTTCCCTAGAGCCCTCGGAGAGAGTGTAGCCCTGCCAACAGCTCGATTTCCAACTTCTATCCTCCAGAACTGGGAGAGAATGGATTTCTGGATTTTTTTTTTTTTTTTGGAAATATAGTTAATTTACAATGTTGTGTTAGTTTCAAGTGTACAGCAAAGTGATTCAGTTATTTATACATACATACATATATATATACATATATATTGTTTTTCAGATTCTTTTCCATTATAGGTTATTATAACATATTGAGTATAGTTCCCTGTGCTATACAGTAGGTCCTTGTTGTTTATCTATTTTATATATAGTAGTGTGTATATGTTAATCCCAAACTCCTAATTTATCTCCCTCCCATCCCCTTTGGTACCATAAATTACCGAAGTTTGTTTCCTTTGTCTGTGAGTCTGTTTCTGTTTTGTTAGGTAAGTTCATTTGTATCATGTTTTTAGATTCCACATATAAGTGATATCATATGGTATTTGTCTTTCTCTGTCTGACTTACTTCACTTAGTATGACAATCTCTAGGTCCATCCATGTTGCTACAAATGGCATTATTTCATTCTTTTTTAGGGCTGAGTAATATTCCATTGTATATATGTGCCACATCTTCTTTATCCATTCCTCTGTCAGTGGACGTTTAGGTTGCTTCCATGTCTTGGCTATTGTAGATTTCTGTTGTTTTAAGCCACCAGTTTGTGGTAACTTGTTAAGCAGCTCTAGGAAACAATACAGTAGGAATTACCTAGAAGGGAATTTAGAAAGGCATTAACCCCATTCTGCAGACGCACAGACCAAGACTCAGAGACAGTGAGCATTCTGCCCCAGGTCACTCAGCTCGTGTGTGGAGACAGAGGAATGAGGGATTGCATGGTGCTGTGGCCAAGGTGGTGCTTTCAGGGTGAGGTGGGGAATCTCTGATGCCCATTATCTGGGTCACCTTACTGAGCAGTTAGGACTAAGAGGGGGGTCACTCAGTTGCAGTGTAGATTTGCTTTCAATCTGGATTCAGCCAGAAGTTTCCCTGAGTGTGACTGTGGGGGCGACCCTTGCTTTGGCTGAGGGGACACAGGTATTTTGTCCAGAGGATCGAAGTATGGGGTGGAGATGTCATTTCTGTGACATGACATGTATGTTCAGGGACGCTCATAGGTCATCAAGGGCCAAGCCTCATTCTTCAGAGAGGTTGGACAGCTTGCCCCAAATCTGTCAGTTGGAAAAAAGAAGAGAAATAACAGAAGGCACCATCCTTCCTAATCTCTCTAATCCTGTCTGTTCCCAGCTGTGCTCTTATCTCCATCTGCTTCTTTCCCCCCTCCTTGTTCTCAGCTGGGAGGGAGAGAAGTAGGCAGGGGTCAGGTGTTGGAAAGATATTCTAAGGGCAGTGGGACACCCATAAAACTGAAGGCTTTTATGGAGGGGAGTGCCGTGACTTGTCAGATATTGTTATGGGCAGAATTGTGCCCCCCTTACTGCTCCCAAATTCAGGTGTTGAAACCCTAACCCCTGTACCTCAGAATGGGCACCTTTAAAGATAGAGATTGGGCCTTAAAAGAGGTGATTAAGTTAAAATGAGGCTAAGGTGGGCCCTCATCCCATCTGATTGGTGTCCTTATTAGAAGAGGAAATTTGGACATACAAAGAGAGACCAGGGATGCAGGCACACAGAGGAAAGGCCGTGTGAGGACACAGCAAGGAGGTGGCTGTCTGCAAGCCAAGGGGAGAGGCCTCAGGAAAAACCAACCCTGCCCACACCTTGATCTTGGACTTCTAGCCTCCAGAACTGTGAGAAAATAAATTTCTATTCTTTAAGCCATTCAGTCTGTGGCATTTTGTCCTGGAGCCCAAGCAGACTCTTAGAGACGTTTCAAAGCTGAGTGTAGCAGCAGCGGGGAGCGTGGATGGGGGTGATGTCATGGGCATTCAGAGCAGCTGGGAGCTTGCAGGGAAGAGATGAAGGCGGCCTGCACTAGTGTGGTGGCTGCAGAGGTGGAAAGAAGTGGGAAGGTTACAGAACAGTGTAGAGGTAGGATCCACAGGGGCTTGTCATTAATTACCGGGAGGGGGCCTGAGTGCGGGAAGGAATCCAGGAAGACCCTGGGCTTCTGCCCGGTTGAGTGGATCCAGGGAACACGCAAGAAACTGCAGGTGTGGGGGGCCAGGAGTCTGAGTTGTCTGTGAGAAGACGTCCTGGGTTTTGTATCTGGAGCTCAGGGGAGAGATCTGGGCAGCGATGGAGATTGGGAAACTGCCAGCGTCTAGAGGGCATTACGTCGCGGGCGCCAGCGAGGTCGCACCTGAGCAGAGAAGAGCTGAGCTTCGTGGACCACAGAGCTCTGAGGACTCCATCTCCTCAGGGGAGACGCCGCCCAGGGAGATCTAGAGGAGGAATGGCCAGCTCTCTGTGCTGAGCAACGGAGACAAGTTTTAGGACACAAACTGGGGTGGAGACAGAGATTGGGAATCTTTAGTGTGGATGTGTGGGGAGATCCATCGGGGGCTGAGGGGGTCTTAAAGGAGGAAGAGCAGAGGACCAGAGGGACCACAATGGCTTAAGCATTTTCATCGTGATCTGTCTTTAAATTGGTAATATCTGTAATGGTTCAGAATTTGAAGAAAATATGGTGAAAAAGTAGTTCTCTCTCTCACCCCTGCTGCCTCACGATGCAGTTTACCAGGTACCAGTTAATACTAGTTCTCCAACGCAGAGGAAACCAGCCCTCAGATTCTTGTGTGTTCTTCCAGAGGTAGCTGTTTATGGCTACATAATGTGTAATATATAGACATCGGTTTAGAGTTGGATATCCATATATAATATCTATCTAGGGTTGTATATACTGGATATAATATTGGGTATATATATTCTAAATTTAATTTCTTTATAGAAATCATAGCATGCAGGTTGTTCTACAATTTGTACCTATTTACTGATTTGAATTTTGTTTTGAAAAAGAAATGTAACCCTGTGGTTTAATATTCATAAGGTACAAAAAAGCACACAATGAAAAGTCTCCCTCTCCTCCTGTCTCCAGCCACCCCTAGTCTCCTCCCTGGAGACACCTCTTGTTTGTTTGCATTTTGGTTATTGTTGTTGTTTAATTCCAAATATATTCCAGAGCTCTCTCTATCAGAACAGAAAGAGCTGCCTCATTTATTTTTATGGTTGATGGTATTCATGGTATTCTGTTATGTGGGTGCACCATAAATTACTTAACCAGTCTCCTATTGGTAGATTGGATGATTTACATCCTTGCTGTGACAGACAATGTTATGTTATATTATATAAATACATTAAAATAACATAGGTTATTTTAAATGTCCAATGAAGTAGAATTGTTGAAGAGCTAAGTGCATTTGGTATTTGGTCATAACTGCCTAATTGTCCCCCGGAGAGGCTGTTCCAGTTTACCCCAACCAGTTGTAAATGAGGGTGCCAGTTTCCCCACTGCTTTCCAACTCACTGTGTTATCAGACATTTTATCATAGTCACTGTCTCATGGTCACTGCTCTTTTAATGAGTGAGCATCTTTTCCAAATGATCTTTTCTTATTGATTTGTAGGAGCTACTTATATATTAAGGAAATTAGTTCTTTGTGATATATGTTGCAGAATATATTTTCTTACTTTAGTCAGATTTATTAATTCTTTCTTTCTAGATGAAAAAATTTTTCCAGATTTTCACTTCACACTTAAGCCTTCCTCACTCCAAAATTACATATTAAAAAAATTGTGTTTTCTCCTTTTGATTTATTTTTCATATTTAAATCTTTTATCCATGTGGAGTTTATTTTGGTGTCATGTGTGAGCCAAGGGCCCCAATTTATTTTTTTCCAGGTGGCTACCTATTTCTTCCAATGATTTCCTGAATAATGCCCCCTGCCCACTGACTAGACCTGTATTAGTTTTCTATTGCTGTGTAACAATATTATTACCAATGTAGTGTCTTAAAACAGCACACATTTATTTTCTTACAGTTTCTGTGGGTTAGGAGTCTCAGTATGGCTTAGCCAGATTCTATACAAGGCTCCAATCAAAGTGTCAGCTGGAGCTGAAGTCACATCTGAGGCTCGCCTGGGGAAAAATCCATTTCCAAACTTACTTGGTTGTTAGCGGCATTCATTTCCTGGCAGACATCTGGACTGAGGCATCATTTTCTTTCCGGCTGTTGCTCTCAGTTCCTTGTCATGTGGGTCCCCAGCATGGCCTCTTGTTTCATCAACCCAGCAAGAGAAAGAGGGGGTCCTACAGTCTTCTATAACGTCTCATCACCTTTGCTTTGCTGAAAGCAAGTCACAGTTCTGTCCACATTCAAGGGGAGATGATCACACAAGGTCATGACACCAGGAACCACGGAGGGGCCTTCTTCTTTTTTTTTTTTTTTAACATCTTTATTGGAGTATAATTGCTTTACAATGGTGTGTTAGTTTCTGCTTTATAACAAAGTGAATCAGTTGTACATATACATATGTTCCCATATCTCTTCCCTCTTGCGTCTCCCTCCCTCCCACCCTCCCTATCCCACCCTCCAGGCGGTCACAAAGCACCTAGCTGATCTCCCTGTGCTATGCGACTGCTTCCCACTAGCTGTCTACCTTACGTTTGGTAGTGTATATATGTCCATGCCTCTCTCTCGCTTTGTCACAGCTTACCCTTCCCCCTCCCCATATCCTCAAGTCCGTTCTCTAGTAGGTCTGTGTCTTTATTCCTGTCTTACCCCTAGGTTCTTCATGACACTTTTTTTTCTTAAATTCCATATATGTGTGTTAGCATACGGTATTGTCTTTCTCTTTCTGACTTACTTCACTCCGTATGACAGACTCCAGGTCTATCCACCTCATTACAAATAGCTCAATTTCGTTTCTTTTTATGGCTGAGTAATATTCCATTGTATATATATGCCACATCTTCTTTATCCATTCATCCGATGATGGACACTTAGGTTGTTTCCATCTCCGGACTATTGTAAATAGAGCTGCAATGAACATTTTGGTACATGACTCTTTTTGAATTATGGTTTTCTCAGGGTATATGCCCAGTAGTGGGATTGCTGGGTCATATGGTAGTTCTGTTTGTAGTTTTTTAAGGAACCTCCATACTGTTCTCCACAGTGGCTGTATCAATTTACATTCCCACCAGCAGTGCAAGAGGGTTCCCTTTTCTCCACACCCTCTCCAGCATTTATTGTTTCTAGATTTTTTGATGATGGCCATTCTGACTGGTGTGAGATGATATCTCATTGTAGTTTTGATTTGCATTTCTCTAATGATTAATGATGTTGATTAATGATGTTTCATGTGTTTGTTGGCAGTCTGTATATCTTCTTTGGAGAAATGTCTATTTAGGTCTTCTGCCCATTTTTGGATTGGGTTATTTGGTTTTTTGTTATTGAGCTGCATGAGCTGCTTATATATTTTGGAGATTAATCCTCTGTCAGTTGCTTCATTTGCAAATATTTTCTCCCATTCTGAGGGTTGTCTTTTCGTCTTGTTTATGGTTTCCTTTGCCGAGGAAAAGCTTTGAAGTTTCATTAGGTCCCATTTGTTTATTTTTGTTTTTATTTCCATTTCTCTAGGAGGTGGGTCAAAAAGGATCTTGCTGTGATTTATGTCATAGAGTGTTCTGCCTATGTTTTCCTCTAAGAGTCTGGCCTTACATTTAGGTCTTTAATCCATTTTGAGCTTATTTTTGTGTGTGGTGTTAGTGAGTGATCTAATCTCATACTTTTACATGTACCTGTCCAGTTTTCCCAGCACCACTTATTGAAGAGGCTGTCCTTTCTCCACTGTACATTCCTGCCTCCTTTATCAAAGATAAGGTGACCATATGTGCGTGGGCTTATCTCTGGGCTTTCTATCCTGTTCCATTTATCTATCTTTCTGTTTTTGTGCCAGTACCATACTGTCTTGATTACTGTAGCTTTGTAGTATAGTCTGAAGTCAGGGAGTCTGATTCCTCCAGCTCCGTTTTTCGTTCTCAAGATTGCTTTGGCTATTCGGGGTCTTTTGTGTTTCCATACAAATTGTGAAAGTTTTTGTTCTAGTTCTGTGAAAAATGCCAGTGGTAGTTTGATAGGGATTGCATTGAATCTGTAGATTGCTTTGAGTAGTACCGTCATTTTCACAATGTTGATTCTTCCAATCCAAGAACATGGTATATCTCTCCATCTATTTATATCATCTTTAATTTCTTTCATCAGTGTCTTATAATTTTCTGCATACAGGTCTTTTGTCTCCTTAGGTAGGTTTATTCCTAGATATTTTCTTCTTTTTGTTGCAATGTTAAATGGGAGTGTTTTCTTGATTTCACTTTCAGATTTTTCATCATTAGTGTATAGGAATGCCAGAGATTTCTGTGCATTAATTTTGTATCCTGCTACTTTACCAAATTCATTGATTAGCTCTAGGAGTTTTCTGGTAGCATCTTTAGGATTCTCTATGTATAGTATGTCATCTGCAAACAGTGACAGCTTTACTTCTTCTTTTCCGATTTGGATTCCTTTTATTTCCTTTTCTTCTCTGATTGCTGTGGCTAAAACTTCCAAAACTATGTTGAATAAGAGTGGTGAGAGTGGGCAACCTTGTCTTGTTCCTGATCTCAGTGGAAATGATTTCAGTTTTTCACCATTGAGGACGATGTTGGCTGTGGGTTTGTCATATATGGCCTTTATTATGTTGAGGAAAGTTCCCTCTAGGCCTACTTTCTGCAGGGTTTTTATCATAAATGGGTGTTGAATTTTGTCGAAAGCTTTCTCTGCATCTATTGAGGTGATCGTATGGTTTTTCTCCTTCAGTTTGTTAATATGGTGTATCACATTGATTGATTTGCGTATATTGAGGAATCCTTGCATTCCTGGAATAAACCCCACTTGGTCATGGTGTATGATCCGTTTAATGTGCTGTTGGATTCTGTTTGCTAGTATTTTGTTGAGGACTTTTGCATCTATGTTCATCAGTGATATTGGCCTGTAGTTTTCTTTCTTTGTGACATCCTTGTCTGGTTTTGGTATCAGGGTGATGGCGGCCTCGTAGAATGAGTTTGGGAGTGTTCCTCCCTCTGCTATATTTTGGAAGAGTTTGAGAAGGATAGGTGTTAGCTCTTCTCTAAATGTTTGATAGAATTCGCCTGTGAAGCCATCTGGTCCTGGGCTTTTGTTCGTTGGAAGACTTTTAATCACAGTTTCAATTTCAGTGCTCGTGATCGGTCTGTTCTTATTTTCTATTTCTTCCTGATTCAGTCTTGGCACGTTGTGCATTTCTAAGAATTTGTCCATTTCTTCCAGGTTGTCCATTTTATTGGCATAGAGTTGCTTGTAGTAATCTCTCATGATCTTTTGTATTTCTACAGTGTCAGTTGTTACTTCTCCTTTTACATTTCTAATTCTATTGATTTTAGTCTTCTCCCTGTTTTTCTTGATGAGTCTGGCTAATGGTTTATCAATTTTGTTTATCTTCTCAAAGAGCCAGCTTTTAGTTTTATTGATCTTTGCTATTGTTTCCTTCATTTCTTTTTCATTTGTTTCTGATCTGATGATTTCTTTCCTTCTGCTATCCTTGGGGTTTTTTTGTTCTTCTTTCTCTAATTGCTTTAGTTGCAAGGTTAGGTTGTTTATTCGAGATGTTTCCTGTTTCGTAAGGTGGGCTTGTATTGCTCTAAACTTCCCTCTTAGAACTGCTTTTGCTGCATCCCATAGGGTTTGGGTCATCGTGTCTCCATTGTCATTTGTTTCTAGGTATTTTTTTATTTCCTCTTTGATTTCTTCAGTGATCACTTCGTTATTAAGTAGTGTATTGTGTAGCCTCCATGTGTTTGTATTTTTTACAGATCTTTTCCTGTAATTGATATCTAGTCTCATAGCGTTGTGGTCGGAAAAGATACTTGATACAATTTCAATTTCCTTAAATTTACCAAGGCTTGATTTGTGTGACCCAAGATATGATCTATCCTGGAGAATGTTCCATGAGCACTTGAGAAAAATGTGTATTCTGTTGTTTTTGGATGGAATGTCCTATAAATATCAATTAAGTCCATCTTGTTTAATGTATCATTTAAAGCTTGTGTCTCCTTATTTATTTTCATTTCGGATGATCTGTCCATGGGTGAAAGTGGGGTGTTAAAGTCCCCTACTATGAATGTGTTACTGTCAATTTCCCCTTTTATGGCTGTTAGTATTTGCCTTATGTATTGATGTGCTCCTGTGTTGGGTGAATAAATATTTACAATTGTTATATCTTCTTCTTGGATCGATCCCTTGATCATTATGTAGTGTCCTTCTTTTTCTTTTCTAATAGTCTTTATTTTACAGTCTATTTTGTCTGATATGAGAATTGCTACTCTAGCTTTCTTTTGGTTTCCATTTGCATGAAATATCTTTTTCCATCCCCTCACTTTCAGTCTGTATGTGTCTCTAGGTCTGAAGTGGGTCTCTTGTAGACAGCAAATATATGGGTCTTGTTTTTGTATCCATTCAGCTAATCTGTGTCTTTTGGTGGGAGCATTTAGTCCATTTACATTTAAGGTAATTATCGATATGTATGTTCCTATTCCCATTTTCTTAATTGTTTTGGGTTCGTTATTGTAAGTCTTTTCCTTCTCATGTGTTTCTTGCCTAGAGAAGTTCCTTTAGCAGTTGTTGTAGAGCTGGTTTGGTGGTGCTGAACTCTCTCAGCTTTTGCTTGTCTGTAAAGGTTTTAATTTCTCCATCAAATCTGAATGAGATCCTTGCTGGGTAGAGTAATCTTGGTTGCAGGTTTTTCTCCTTCATCCCTTTAAATATGTCCTGCCACTCCCTCTGGCTTGCAGAGTTTCTGCTGAAAGATCAGCTCTTAACCTTATGAGGATTCCCTTGTGTGTTATTTGTTGTTTTTCCCTTGCTGCTTTTAATATGTTTTCTTTGTATTTAATTTTTAACAGTTTGATTAATATGTGTCTTGGCGTATTTCTCCTTGGATTTATCCTGTATGGGACTCTCTGTGCTTCCTGGACTTGATTAACTATTTCCTTTTCCATATAGGGAAGTTTTCAACTATAATCTCTTCAAATATTTTCTCAGTCCCTTTCTTTTTCTCTTCTTGTTCTGGAACCCCTATAATTCGAATGTTGGTGCATTTGATGTTGTCCCAGAGGTCTCTAAGACTGTCCTCAGTTCTTTTCATTCTTTTTTCTTTATTCTGCTCTGCAGTAGTTATTTCCACTATTTTATCTTCCAGGTCACTTATCCGTTCTTCTGCCTCAGTTATTTTGCTATTGATCCCATCTAGAGTATTTTTAATTTCATTTATTGTGTTGTTCATTGTTGTTTGTTTCATCTTTAGTTCTTCTAGGTCCTTGTTAAATGTTTCTTGCATTTTGTCTATTCTATTTCCAAGATTTTGGATCATCTTTACTATCATTACTCTGAATTCTTTTTCAGGTAGACTGCCTATTTCCTCTTCATTTGTTAGGTCTGGTGGGTTTTTATCTTGCTCCTTCATCTGCTGTGTGTTTTTCTGTCTTCTCATTTTGCTTATTTTACTGTGTTTGGGGTCTTCTTTTTGCAGGCTGCAGGTTCGTAATTGCCGTTGTTTTTGGTGTCTTTCCCCAGTGGCTAAGGTTGGTTCAGTGGGTTGTGTAGGCTTCCTGGTGGAGGGGACTAGTGCCTGTGTTCTGGTGGATGAGGCTGGATCTTGTCTTTCTGGTGGGCAGGTCCACGTCTGGTGGTGTGTTTTGGGGTGTCTGTGGCCTTATTATGATTTTAGGCAGCCTCTCTGCTAATGGGTGGGGTCGTGTTCCTGTCTCGCTAGTTTGTTTGGTATAGGATGTTCAGCACTGTAGCTTGCTGGTCGTTGAGTGAAGCTGGGTCTTGGTGTTGAGATGGAGATCTCTGGGAGATTTTCGCTGTTTGATATTATGTGGAGCTGGGAGGTCTCTTGTGGACCAGTGTCCTGAAGTTGGCTCTCCCGCCTCAGAGGCACAGCACTGACTCCTGGCTGCTGCACCAAAAGCCTTTCATCCACATGTCTCAGAATAAAAGGGAGAAAAATTAGAAAGAAAGAATTAGTAGAAGTAGAAAGAGAGAAAGAAAGAAAGAAAGAAAGGAGGGAGGGAGGGTGGGAGGAAGGAAGGAGGGAAGGAAGGAAAAAGAGAAAGGAGATAAAGTAAAATAAAATAAAGTAAGATAAAATATAATAAATTTATTAAAAAAATAATTATTAAGAGAAAAAAAAA
>NW_020837958.1:12493731-12563225 GCF_003676395.1 Aethalodelphis obliquidens | reverse complement strand
AAAAAATGGACGGATAGAACCCTAGGACAAATGGTGAAAGCAAAGCTATACAGACAAAATCTCACACAGAAGCATACACATACACATTCACAAAAAGAGCAAAAGGGGAAAAAATAATAAATCTTGCTCTCAAAGTCCACCTCCTTAATTTGGGGTGATTCGTTGTCTATTCAGGTATTCCACAGATGCAGGGTACATCAAGTTGATTGTGGGGATTTAATCCGCTGCTCCTGAGGCTGCTGGGAGAGATTTCCCTTTCTCTTCTTTGTTCTCACAGCTCACAGGGGCTCAGCTTTGGATTTGGCCCCGCCTCTGCATGTAGGTCGCTGGAGGGCGTCTGTTCTTCGCTCAGACAGGACGGGGTTAAAGGAGCCGCTGATTCGGAGGCTCTGGCTCACTCAGGCCGTGGGGAGGGAGGGGCACGGAGTGCGGGGCGGGCCTGCGGCGGCAGAGCCCGGCATGACGTTGCACCAGCTTGAGGCGCGCCGAGCGTTCTCCCAGGGAAGTTGTCCCTGGATCCCGGGACCCTGGCAGTGGCGGGCTGCACAGGCTCCCCGGAAGGGGGGTGTGGCGAGTGACCTGTGCTCGCACACAGGCTTCTTGGTGGCGGCAGCAGCAGCCTTAGCGTCTCTTGCCCATCTCTGGGGTCCGCACTTTTAGCCGCGGCTCGCGCCCTCTCTGGGACTCCTTTAAGCAGCGCTCTTAATCCCCTCTCCTCGCGCACCAGGAAACAAAGAGGTAAGAAAAAGTCTCTTGCCTCTTCGGCAGGTCCAGACTTTTCCCCGGACTCCCTCGCGGCCAGCCGTGGCGCACTAACCCCCTTCAGGCTGTGTTCACGCCGCCAACCCCAGTCCTTTCCCGGAGCTCCGACCAAAGCCCGAGCCTTAACTCCCAGCCCCGCCCGCCCCGGCGGGTGAGCAGACAAGCCTCTCGGGCTGGTGAGTGCCGGTCGGCCCTGATCCTCTGCGCTGGAATCTCTCCGCTTTGCCCTCCGCACCCCTGTTGCTGTGCACTCCTCCGCGGCGCCGAAGCTCCCCGCCTCCGGCACCCGCAGTCTCCGCCCGCGAAGGGGCTTCCTAGTGTGTGGAAACATTTCCTCCTTCACAGCTCCCTCCCACTGGTGCAGGTCCCGTCCCTATTCTTTTGTCTCTGTTTATTCTTTTTTCTTTCGCCCTACCCAGGTACGTGGGGGTGTTTCTTGCCTTTTGGGAGGTCTGAGGTCTTCTGCCAGCGTTCAATAGGTGTTCTGTAGGAGTTGTTCCACGTGTAGATGTATTTCTGGTGTTATCAGTGGGGAGGAAGGTGATCTCCGCGTCTTACTCTTCCGCCATCTTCCCGGAAGACGGAGGGGCCTTCTTAAGAGTGTGTCTGCTACCCTACCTTTTTATAATTTAATTTTCTATGTATATTTGAACTCATTTCTCTAATGCCACCAACTTTTAAGGAGTAAGAAGGGAAGGAGACACCTGCTCACAGACGGGGAGGAGGTGCCATGGGGCTGTGCTCATCTTTTCCAACTCCCTTGGCCTTGGAGCCTAACCCTGGCCAGCTGTGGACTGTGTTTCACTGAGACACTTCAGCATCTGGCACTATTCCTTGGCTGCCCTTGATACGAGGGACTGCCTGCTGCCTTCATGTCCATGTTCCATGTCTGCAGGCTGAGATAACCTAGCAACTGCTTGGGTGTAATGGAAGTTTGCAACCTCACTTCCATGCATTTGGCCCTGGAATTCTGTGTTTTATTAGAGACGCTGCTCATATTAATGACTTACTTTCTGGCCGCACCACTGCCTCTAGATGCAATCAAGTGTGTTGTTGCAACTTGAAAATGTTATCCTGGTAGAGGCAGTAATAGGACAAGCTGTGGGGTGTTTCAGATGCTGATGGGTTAGTACCAGCCCTTCTTGCTGGAGGACAAGAGCGTGCACAACAGGCCTCTGGAAGGAGGATGGAAATTCTAGCAGCTGTGTTCTCTCCACTTTTGTTTTCCCTACACTTCCTGAAGTCAATTTTGTTACCTATAGTTTGTGGCCAACATAATAATAATAATAGTAATAATAATAAGCCCGCATTCCCATTCCCAAAAGTCATTATGGATTGATTGGTCTGCTGGGAGGAGTGGATGTAAAAAGTAATTAAGAGATGATGGGTTAAAGGAAGTTAACAAAAAAACCCAACAATAATGAACAGCAGATGAACTGGTGTGCTAATGGTGTAATCTCTGGCACTGGGCTTTGTAGGGTGGAAAGGTGTAGCGTGATGCACTGGTTCTTGATGGGGGTTGGGGAATGGACCCTCTAGCCGGGCTGGGCCAGACAGCGGGCCTAGAAGAGGAGGGCAGTAGGGGGCTTTTGGAAAAATGGAAGCATTTGAGACCAAAAGAGAGAAGTTTTATGTTGCTCGAAGGTGCTGATGGTGGTAGAAACTTCTCAGAGCAAGCAAGGACTTAAGTGCTAAGGCTCAGGAGAACGGGTACTTAGAAGATGCCCTTGGCAGAGAGAGTCAGTGGATGCAGAGAGGGGACCATTCTGCTTTCAGGGTAGGTGGACTGGTGCAGAATGGAGGGCTTTCATATCCCCACGAGTGCAGAGTGCTGAAGAGAGGCCCAGGCCCTGAAGTCGAAATGGAGTGGTCCCACAGTTGGGGGGCAGCAGAGTAGCATAAGGTGATGTTGGCAAAAACCTGCCAGGTAATTACTTAAACTTGTTGTTAGTGAATCGTATCATGGTAGAATTTGAATTTGCAATTAAGAAAAACATAGTTGTAGGGATTAATTCTGTGAATCCAGAGATGTGGGAGGCCAGTGTCCTGGGGGGAAAAGAAAGATCGGTGGAGACGACTTGGCACTTACTTACAGGTGGTGGGACTGGAAAGCTTCGCCACCACAGCACGTGCTGGGAGCTGGCTCGGGGGAGTCTGTGAAGGAGGTCGTATAGAGAAGAGAGGGGACGGGGGTCCTGGGAGAATGGACGAGGGATGTTTCCTGGAAACACTGACACAGACACACTCAGGAATGAAGATGCCATATATATATATATATATATATATATATATATATATATATCTCCTTGTACACTCCTTTCCCCTCTCCCAGGCCAGTGGATGAATTTTGTTTCATTCATCATCAAATTTACTATGTTTCAGGCATTGTGTTAGGCACTTGGGGATTCTGAGTTGAGTAACACGGTCTTCTCTCCAGGAGCTCAATGGAGTGTGTTTGGGAAACACACTTTCAGGTATCTGAGATGCTGTTGGAATGAATGAGACGTCTTTCCCAGAAGAGTTTGTTTTGGTTGAATTGTATTGTGTGGCAGTGACTTAAGTGGTATGTGTGTGTGTGTAGCTGTGTTATTTTAGCTTTTTATTTTTCTTGGAGTCTTAGAAATAGGTGTGCTTAAAACTTATTTATAAAAGTGTTTTGTTTGGGTGTAATGGCCCTATTGAAACTCAAGCCAAATTCAATAACTTGCTTAATTTGCATGAAAAGTGCCTTTCTCAGGCATGTCTTAAGCCCCTTGAGTAGCTTTCAGGGCTTGCTGGAGGCAGGTAATTCAGGGTGGCTTGGTAGCTTCATGTTATCAGGGACCCAGGCTCTTTCTCTTACGTCTTCTTCTGCTAACTACTTCATGACCCAAGATGACTGCTTGAGTACCAGCCATGTCATCTGAATTCCAGTCTGGAGGAAGGAGGAAGACACTAAGCAGGGTGGGCTCCCTCTTCTTAAGGACCCTTCCTGGAAGTCAAATCCAGAACTTCTTTTTATATTCTGTTGGCCAGAACTTAGTCACATGGCCACATTCTGCTACAAAGGAGATTAGGTCTAATCAGGAGTCCTCTTAGTAATTAGAAGAGGAAAAATCATAATAGGGGATGCATGCAGAGGTTAATCATGAAGGAGAAAGGACCAAATAATGGAGTTTTGTTCCTGAAAACTTCTTTTAGGCTAACAAAGGGTACAGGGTAGGTTGTGTCACTGAATTAGTATATTACAGAAAACATGTTCTCCCAGGCAGCTTTGAAAGAGGAATAAGAGGTGCCCTGGGAGAGTTCAGGCTGGGAGAGCCCCGACAGGGTGCTTCAAGGTGGTGGAGTGAGGGAAGGCAGACAGCGGTTTCCAGCCTGAACCCCATGCTCATGGTGGACGCTCTGGGTTGCGCTTGTCGGTTTGCAGGGCTGCACCTTCTCACGTGAGCACCCCGTGGAACGTGCTCCAGCCAGGGTGAGGTTTTTTTAATTGATTTAATGACGGCTTGTGATTCTCCAGACTGATGCAGGGTAAGATGGCCAGTTTACAACTAGGAGTTCTGACTCATGTTTTGGGGGAGGAAGGGAAGTCATAGCGAAGCATCTCCCTCATTGCATCAAAGGTAAAATCCAGGCTATAGACTCTGGGAGCTGGATTCCTGCTTTCCTGCAGTCTCCTCTTCCTTGAGGTTGGTGTGCCTGCCGTACAGAGCTGCACTCTGCAGTCCTTGTCCGGGGCCATCCAGGCTGTCCAGGGCGGAGCGGCCCCATCCTTTCTGTTTGTAACATTCAGGTGACACGTGCCTGGTACTGAGGTGTGCTCAGTGTTTCCCTGTGTGCATCCGTTCTTCTTGCTGTACTAAGCCCCTTGGTTCCCTTTCCCCAGCGCTGCTCTGCTTGGGACGTGTGGTGGGACCCAGTGCCCTAGATGTGAGGGCCCCTCTGGGTGGCAGTCCTGAAAGGATTTCCCTGTTCTCTTAGCCTCTTGGCCTCACCTAAGCAGGAGGCACTGCTTTACCTAGGGCAGATTATTGAGCTGGAAAAGACAGTTCAAAGGTAAATTGATCACCAGCTGAACCTGGAAGAGTCAGCTCATTGAAATATTTAAATCTTAAACACACACATTCAGAGTTGTTTCTCTAACAGCCCTAGTGCCTTGGGTTAGAGGGAGGGAGTAGGATTCTTCCAGCTTAAATGATTGCTTTAGCTCTTGATGGCGTCCCTTGAGTTTGGGCACCGGGATGCAAGTGGTGTGGTTTCTGCTGTGAGCACACTGCAGTTGAGTGGGACCAGGGAATCCCAGATGGGACAGCCCGGTGGTAGAGTTTGGCCACAGGCCAGACCGGGCAGAGGATGGTCCTGAGAGGGTTGACAAGAAAATACCCAGCTATATAGTTCCTTAATTCACTGCTTGATCATCTTGGCTAGTTTGGGGATCAACCAACCTGTGACCTTTTGACTTTGGGAACTGCAGTTGCATTAGTTGGCTCTGAGATGGATGGGTTGAAGGGTGCCAGGGTCTCTGCCAAGGTACTTGCCGTCTGATGGAGCTCCCTTCCTGAGGGCGGGCGGAGGCTAGTGCCCAGGCAGTGGGTGGTGTTAGTGTTGGGCCTCTTGGGTCAGCAGAGCTTGCTTGCTTGCTTGATATAACATCATTTGTCTTTTTTATTATAGCCATTACAATTTTTTCTATCGAGATATAATTGACATAATATATGAGTTTCAGGTGTACAACATAATGATTCCATCTTTGTATACACTGAAAAATGATCATCACAATAAGTCCAGGTAACATCCATTACCACACAGTTGCGAATTGTTTTTCCCCTCATGATGAGAACTTGTACTCTCCTACCAACTCTCAAATATACAGTACAGTGGTTTTAACTATAGTCACCATTCTGTATGTCACATCCCCAGGACTTAACTTATTTTATAACTGGAAGTTTGTACCTTTGACCCCCTTCACCCATTTCACCCACCCTCAACCTTCTGCCTCTGGCAGCCACCAATCTGTTCTCTGTATCTATGAGTTCCGTTTTTTTCTTTTTAGATTCCACCTATAAGTGAGATCATACAGTATTTGTCTTTCTCTGTCAGACTTCTGTTTCACTTAGCAGAATGCCCTCAAGGTCTCTGTATGTTATTGCCAAAGACAGGATTTCCTTCTTTTTTGTAGCTGAATAATATTCCATTATGTATATATACTACATTTTCTTTATCCAGTCGTCTGTCGGGGACACATAGGTTGCTTCCTTGTCTTGGCTGTTGAGAGTAATGCTGCAGTGAACATGGGGGTGCATGTATCTTTTCAAATTAGTGAACTTTAGATCAGTGTTGAGACCATGGGTATTAGAGTTTCTAGTCCATTCGTTTTAGGTTGTTGTCATTCATTTGCCTCTTCTGAAGGCATTAGGATAAGCAAAGTTAAACTGAGTCAAGTTAATTCAAGTTCTTTGCTATGTACCATGCTTGAAAGAGAATTTGTATGATCCATTGGACCTCGTAGTTCTGTGCAGAGACATGTGGTGTCATAGGTGGGACAATGTTCTTGAGCCAGTGGCTGTCTACTGGCGACGGCTTTCCTAGTCTCTTGGTTTCAGCCTGGCTCTCAGATCCGTCCTCTAACCTTTCTTATTAGCCAACTATTTATCAATGCTGAGCTTTATCAAGACTGTTAGAGAAAGGTCTTACATCCCTGCTCTAGAAATGTCTAAGCTGGTTTTGAATGTTCTGGTCTTTAACAAGGTAATGGAAAATTCTTAAAAATGAAGGCTCTTAATTGAGCCTTAATTTCTATTGAAGTAGTTTTATAAGATTTATAACTGTGTTTAGTAGGCCTCTAATGATACCATCAATTTGCATAATGCTGATTATCCAGGCAATTCAAAGTAATTTATAGCTATATCTTCATTATCAGATGATAGATATTAACCCCATTTTATTTCTGGGGAAATTGAGGCTTCTTTGACCCAAAAAAGTCAGATCCCAGGAGAGGAATTACACTCAGATTTCAAGATTTCCTGGCCTTTCCCCTCTCCTTGTCCCCCCTGTCTTCATGGGGATGGGCATGCTCTTGTTAGGCAACTAAGCCACTGGCCAGGTAGTTAGCTGGTCTGAGTTACTCCTTTTGGAATTCTTTGTTTTTATATAAAAAATGGAAATTCTAGTTCATTTGGCTCTCCCACTGGGAAGGTTGATGAATGAATGTGAACTTTGTTAAACAGTTCGGGAAAACGACAGTAGGAGAAATGTTATTTTATTTTATTTTTTAAATTTTTGGCTGTGTTGGGTCTTCATTGCTGCTCACGTGCTTTCTCTAGTTACGGCGAGCGGGGGCTACTCTTTGTTGCAGTGCGCGGGTTTCTCATCTTGGTGGCTTCTCTCGTTGCGGAGCATGGGCTCTAGGGTGCACGGGCTTCAGTAGCTGTGGCTCGCAGGCTTAGTTGCTCCGTGGCCTGTGGGATCTTCCCGGACCAGGGCTCGAACCTGTGTCCCCTGCATTGACAGGCAGATTCTTAACCACTGCACCACCAGGGAAGCCCTAAAATGTTATTTTATTAACTATAGACTTGGATTTTGCTTTGGGGCCTCACGCAGGCCTTTTCCAGTTTCCCAAATGTGCATGCCAAAGGCGCTGATAAAGCTTAGTCTACTTACTTTGTGTCTAACCCAGCCAAGGACTTCTTTTAGAATATTCCCCTACAAACCACATGTTTTGAAATAGCTTGCTGCTACCCAAACCGCAATTATTAAATAATAATTTGTATTGTTAAAACATTAATGAAAGACTTTTATAACTGAGAGATTCCATTCGAAGGAAGTAGTTTTTACCACACTAATGTGTTTTGATTTCAGCCAAGAACAAAGAAATTTGATGTGTGAATTGCCCAGCATTTAGGCAATTGGACAAGTTTGGTGGGTACTTTTGAATTAGTCCTGGGAATATTCGGTATCCCCAGCCCTCTGGGGACCTCAGTTTGGGAGCTGTTGTTGAAGACCATTGGGCCACTGCTGACCCCAGGAAGGTCAAGGCGTTATCATTTGGGCTTTGGTTTTCAAAATGGTTGAGAAATTTCATATATAAAGAAAAAGAAAAAAAAAATGTAGAAAACCTCTCTCTCTGGGGCTCAAGTTCTACCTAGAGCTACGCCCGGGGCTTTTAGTTCTCATTTCTCCACTTTCATCGGTCATTAGGTCACACCTTGGGGAAATAACAGAAGGAAATGGGAAGGCAGAACCAATGGCAGGGAGGATTTTACTGTGAGAGCAAGGGCTCTGCAGACAGAGTGACTTGGGAACAGACCCGAGCTCCCTGTTTCTCTGCTGTGTGACTTTGGCTTTGTTACTTAACCTCTCTGGTCTCAGTTTTTTCATCTGCAACATGGAGGCAATAACTGCCTCAGTGGAATTGTTGTGAGGACTAAATGGAATAGTGTTGATAAAAAAGTGGTGTCCTAGGCTAGCACCTGGAAGGTTTGTAATATTGTTAAGAACAGAAAGTAACTCATGGAGACCTCAGATCCTATTGGCAGGTGTACGTACTGTTGAAAAGGTTTGTTTTCACATCCTCATATTTTGTTTGTTTGTTTGTATTTTAAGTTCTGAAGCAGGAAAGATGTTATTTGCTGTATTTTTAAAAAATTTATTTAGTTTATTTTTGACTGCATCGGGTCTTCGTTGCTGCGCACGGGCTTTCAGGGGCTGCTCTTCGTTGCAGTGCATGGGCTTCTCATTGTGGTGGCTTCTCTTGTTATGGAGCACGGGCTCTAGGCGCACGGGCTTCAGTAGTTGTGGCACGTGGGCTGTAGAGCGCAGGATCAGTAGTCGTGGTGCACGGGCTTAGTTGCTCTGCGGCATGTGGGATCTTCCCGGATCAGGGCTCGAACCCGTGTCCCCTGCATTGGCAGGCGGATTCTTAACCACTGCGCCACCAGGGAAGCCCATCCTCATATTTTTTAAGAATATACTTCTCTTATGTTCCTTTAGATGGTCCTGATCCTGTGACCCTCGCCCCTCCCTTTGGGGAGGGAAGTCAGTTTCAGTGGGACCCTCTCTTGGCCTGCAGTTTGCCAAAGCCACCATTGGCATAAACAGCTCCCTGGCAGGATGGCCTTGAGAATCCAAGGGTGCTTCCATCTCCCACCAGGTTGGCGTTGCCCTGGCTTTAGCTGTGAGCAGGAGTCAGTGGCATCCCGGCTCAGCCCAGACTGTGGACGAGCTCTATGCGTGGAGGAGGCACATTTTGGTTTCATGTCAGAAAAGTTGCATTTCCCACTCTTGGTTCTTCCAGTGGAAGATCAGGAAAGGTCACTTCTTACTTGGCCTCGTGACCTGGGAGTTTGAGTTCCTTGGCCCTTCCAGCACCAGTTTTGCTTCCTTAGCTGTTCTGGGTTGCAGTAATTAGGCCCAAGGGCCTCTTTGAAGACTGGGACCATATTTACCCTATATTGGGTATACTGGGTTAAATAAACCATATTATCACAATGAATTTTACCTGTTCCTTTTTATGTTCTTTTGTAATGCAGCTACTAGAAACATTTAAATTACACATGTGGTCTGCATTATATTTCTATTGGACGATGCTGGTTACCGCCTTCTCCCTGTATCTGTGTAATAAACTACACGGACCTGCCTGGGTTATATGGCCGAGCTGAGGGTTGAGGGCAGAGGTGGGCGTGAGGTGCTCTTACGCGCTGGCGTACCTTCTGGATGGTACTGCCGAAGGGGGGTGTAGGGAGTTGAATCTCCTCCCCCCCAAAAGATATGCCTACCCAGAGCCTAAGAATGTGACCTTATTTGGAATAAGTGTCTTTGTGGGTGTAATTACGATCTTGAGATATCATCCTGGATTACCCAAGTGGGGTCTAAATCTAATGGCATGTGTCCTTATAAGAAGACGAAAGATGGGCTATGTGCAGACAAAGGCAGAGATTGGAGTGATGTGTCCCCAGCCTAAGAAACGCCAGGGACTGATTGCCGGCAGCCACCAGGAGCTGGGAGAATGGCATGGAATGGATTCTCCCACGGAGCCTCCAGAAGAAGCCACCCTCCCAATACCTTGATTTTGGACATTTGTCCTCCGGAATTGCCAGAGAATAAACTTCTGTTGCTATAAGCCACCCATGTTGTGGTAGTTACAACAAGAATGTATTCTCCCTCCGTTCTGGAGGCGAGAAGTCCAAGTTCAACGTGGCAGCATGGTTGCTTCCTTCTGGAGGCTCTGAGGGAGAGTCTGTACCATGCCTGTCTCCTGACTTCTGGCGGTCGCCAGTGACACTGGGCGCTCCCTGGCTTTGTAGCGGCATCACTCTCATCTCTGTCTTCATCTTCAAATGGCCTCCTTCCCTGTGTTTCTGTCCAGATTTCCATCTTAGAGGGATACCAGTCCTTGGACTAGGGTTCACTCTGACCCAGTATGACCTCTTCTTAACTTGATTACATCTGAAAAGACCCTGTTTCCAAATAAGGTCACATTCACAGGTCCTCAAGGTTAGAACTTGAACATATCTTTCGGGGGGACACAATTCTACTCACTACAATAACCTCGGGAAAGTACTAACACAGTACGCACACATAGTGGGTCTTCAATAAATAATAGTTTCCATTACTCTTCTGAATAGAGTGGGAAAACCTACATGGAACTTTCTAACTGAATTTTTCTGCATTTTCAGACCTTTGAGGTTTAGAGTATCAATAAAGCCAGAGCATTTTCTGTTGTTTTTTGGTAAGGCACAGCTTTTATTTGCAATACGATGCTCTTCTAGGGTATGTATGAGAGCTGCCATGCATCTCAATTACGGAATACGTTTGCCATTTGGATTTTGAGTGACTTTAGCCCAGTGCTGTCAAGGTTTCCTTCGGGCACTTTTGTCTTGCTTAACAATGCAAAACAGAAAATGCACACAAATAGTTCCCCCAAATGAGGCCTGTCATTATTGCTTCTTTTACCTCCGGGGCCCCAAACTGCAGAAGCTTATTCACTGCGAGGCAACGAGAGCTCTAAATCTCCCGTCTCCATATATTACATTTCATATTATACTCGAACGTGGCGAAATTAATTGTGACCAAGTCGGGGAAGACGGGAAAAACCTATAATGGTTTATCATATTTTGCAGGCTTTGTGAGGGCCATAAATTTAAGGCATATAGGAATTGTATTTATTCCTTAGATTTCACAAATTTGTCACGTTCCCTTTCTCTGAGGATGACGAGTTCTTCGAGACAACAGGAGCTCTGATTTGGAAATAGAAAAAGAGAGGTGACCGTGGAGATGCTCCCAGTGTCCCAGGCGACTGCAGGGCTGTCCCTCTCAAGCTTCTTTGGTTACATGGCTGTTAATAGCTAAATTATTAATGTAGGTTTGCTGGTGGAGGGAGCTGCTTCTGACTGTTGTCTCTCTTACATCAGCCCTTTAATAGCTGCAGTTGTGGGAGACAGCTTTCCTATGGAGCAGTTCATAAACTGAATAGTGTGTGTGTGTGTGTGTGTGTGTGTGTGTGTGTGTGTGCGCGCGCGCTGGAAGGAGCTTGTAGTAGCTTCTGACCTTATTTTGTGAGTGCACTTGTATCTGGGACCTTGAGATGCGGGAATGCACATCTTGGAATTGGATTCATCTTGGAGCTGCTTAAACGAGGACATTTACCCATTACTGAATTCCACTGGCAGCTCAGCAGCTTCCATCAGCATGGAAATGCCCCCTGCCTCAGTCTGTTTGGACACTGAAGGTGCATATTCCAATGAAATTCATTGAGATGATGGGTTCTTCAAGGTCACAGTGAAGCAGTTTTGGCTATAGATTCTCAGTGGCTGCATCAACAGGAATGCAGCCTTGATTTGATGGTCTTTGTTTCCTTTTCCAAAGGAAAATCCATGAAATGATTTTTTTTTAAATCACAGAACGGTGTAACTATCAGTAACCCTGTAGCTCATTAGCTTCAAACTTCGTTGATAGCAACCCACAGAAACGTATTTATATGTTCTCACAAACATTTGTACGTAAATGGTTCGTAGCAGTGTTATTCAAAATAGGCCAGAAGTGGAAACAACCCAAATGTCCATCATTGGATGAATGGATAAATAAATGTGTTATATTACCTGCAATGGAATCTTATTCAGGCATAAAAAGGAATGATGTACTGATGAGCGCTGCAATGTGACCGACCTTGAAAACATGCTGAGTGGTAGAAGCCAGATACAGAAGACCACATGCTGTATGATTCTGTTTTTGTGAAATGTCCGGAATAGGTAAATCCGTGGAGACAGAAAGCGGATTGGTGGTAGCCTAGGGCTAGGGTGGAGGTTAAGAGGAAATGGGGATTGACTGCTCGTGGGTATGGGGTTTCCTTTTTGGGGTGACAAAATGTTCTAAAATTGATGGTGGTGCTGTTTACATAGCTCCGAATATAGTAAAAACTGTATACGTTAAATAGGTGAACGGTTTGGTATGTGAATTATATCTCGATCAAGCTTAAAAATCACATTTACATCGCAAACTAACATTTGTGTAAAGCTGAATTCAAACTTACTCTTTCTGTGTCTGATACTTTCCGATTTATCCCAATCTGTTCCATTCTATTTCTTTAAAAAGTTGCTGCATGTGACCCACCAAATCGATTCCATAATCCACACCTTTATAGATTCCACTCCCTTTGACAGATGAAGAAACCGAGTCCCAGAGCTTAAGAAGTGAGTGCAGGGTTGCACAGTTTGTTAGTGGCTGAGCTGAGACTACAGACTGGGTCTTCTGATGCCCAGTCAACTGTGCTTGCCAAGATGCTGGGTGTTCTTTTTAAAAGAGTGAGTGGAATTTGGGGTTAAGTAAAGGTACTCGTCATGAATAGCCTCCTTATAAACACCTTCTCGCGGGGCCTGGGGTGCTGGAAAGCTCAGGACACAGAGAAGGGCTGACTGCGGTCTTGCATTGAGCCCAGTATCCAGTCCAGGACACATGGTGCAGCCGCAGCTTATCCAGGAGGCCCTGTGTGTTTATTTTTCAGGCAAAGATGCTATTTTCTGAGCATTGCAGAGTAAAAACATTAGAAATTCCTAGTTGCCTGGCTTCTAGCCCTTCTACTGGAAGTAAAATTTGACATAGGGGATGATAGAAAGTTAGGAAAATACAAACAGGCAATTAGGGAAAAAAGAGGAGCTGGGTTCCCCTGCAGCTCTTGCATTAGCCAGTTGGTGGCAATCAATTGTGCCCTGAGTAAACAGCCCTGGTCAGAGATACAAATAGAAGAGAATTTTTCCCCAGGTGAAGGATGGGGAGGGAGTGGGGAGTGGAGGTACCCAAAGTCCCGGTTAGTCTAAGTGCCTGGTACCTTTGCTACAGGGTTCCTTTCCGAGGACTGAAGAGCTGATTCAGCCCTGCTGTCTGCTCCCGGGTCTGTGAGAGACCATTTCATGGGCAGGGCTATTTTTTCACCAAGTTTTGCTCAACTTTTGGACAGAACACTCTACCTCCTTAGTTAATTATGTGCATAAATATTTGCTCCTTCCTAACAGGACTGTTTCCTGTGTTAAAAAGGGCTCACGTGGAGTCAAGGTTTTCTTTTTTCCCTCCCACTATGAATTTAGTGCTGGTTAAAGGGGGCCCACCTCAGGGACAGAACACCTCCTGTTTAGTTAGGGGTGTGGAGCCGAGGTGGAAGGAGCAGCCTGTTTGTCCAGTGGTCTGGCCTTCAGCCGGATTTCCGGGGCCCCTACCTGCCTAGGAGGGCATCTGCCATTGGATTGACATTGGGTGACAGCACTGAGAGCCCGCTGTGCACTGTTTCAGTGTGGGTGGAAGCCTGCTTCTTGATCAGGAATTGATGACCTCCCTGCCCTGATTGAGAGGGTAGGGGGCAGGGACCACGCTGGAGGGAATCCGAGCAGCAAATATAAGTAATATTTAATAAAACAATAACAGAAACAGGTTTGGGTTTCAGGTCTCACTGAAACTTTCCCAACAACCCCACGTAGAGGCTAAGACACTGCTGAGACTGAGATGGGGCAGACCTGCCTCAAGTCCTGCCTCCTCCACCTGCCCGCGGTGTGACCTTGGGAATGTTTGCTCCCTTTCCCAGCCTCAGTTTCCTTCTCTGTCAACCGCGGATGGTGATGTCCTTGCCTCATGGGGTGACAGACAGTATATGCGTAGCACTTCACGTGTAGGATGGCCCATAATATATGCTCAAAAAATGACAGCCATTTATATGATCAGGTGGTGACTTTTCTTATCCCTGTTTGACAGATCAGAAGTGGAGGCACTGAAAGCTCACGTCACTTGCTCAGGGTTCACAGCTCTGAAGGAATGGGGCCGGGACCCGAGTTCAGGGGTGCCTGGCTCTGGACCTCGTGTTTTTCACCACGGTGTCCTCCTTGCTTATCATTTAATTAAGGGGTTAAGTTTAGAGGAGCCATCCTGGTAATGGGCACTGGACCTTCCTGCCTTTTCAGATCTGCAGGTTTTCCCAAAGGGAGTTGACTCACCCAAGTGACCTCAAGGATGTTCACCGGAGAAGGGCAGTCACGGGGCGTGTAAGAGTGCACGAGCCTAAGCCTCTGTCTCTCACGTCCCTCTTTCTCTGTTCCTGGAATTACTGGGGTTGAGGAGGTGTTTTCCACCTCTCTTTTTTTTCTGTTTTTCTTTTTTTTTTTTTGCAGTACGTGGACCTCTCACTGTTGTGGCCTCTCCCGTTGCAGAGCACAGGCTCTGGCCCAGGCTCAGTGGCCATGGCTCACGGGCCCAGACGCTCCGCAGCACGTGGGATCTTCCCGGACCAGGGCACGAACCCGCGTCCCGACCTGCATCGGCAGGCGGACTCTCAACCACTGCGCCACCAGGGAAGCCCTCCATCTCCCTTTTGAACTGACGATATCAGGGCTGGTTTTCGGCTGTACAGATTCCTTTGTCATCCAGTTTTCAGCCTTTTGTGCGTGTCTGTTACAGATTACATTCTGTCCTGGCAGATACGGACTTCCCCCCTCCCCCTCCCCCCGGCTTCTTTGATGCTTGCACACATTCCTAGGGGCTAATAAGTATTGGATGGGCCCAAGAAATTGAATAAACACATTTAATACGAGGTTGATTTTTCTGAGGCCCTCCCGCCAGCCTCCTTTCAGCCATAGCATACTCGGTCTCTATCGGACTTGTGTGCGCAGCTATGTGAAATCACTTAGAGCCTGTTGGGCTGATCAAAAAATAATAATAATAACCAATAAACAATCCTAGAATGAGCCTCTGGAGAGGATTATCCTGGATTCCCTTGAAAAACATCCTCTGTGGCTCCAGGGAGCCCGGGGGCCCGTGGTTTGTGAAGGCGGCAGATCCTCTAACCTGGGGCCTTGGTCTGATGGCTCAAGGAATCCTGTGGACTCAGAGTAGTAATAGTAATAGCGATTTAAAGTAGGTTCATTACTGGAGCAGTTATTGCTTTTGTTCAAAATGGCCCATTGAAGTCAGGCCCTATTAAATACAGCCGTTTAACTGACACTTAGCATCTATAGGGAGATAAATTATCCTTTGGCCTGGTCACCTCCACTTTGAAATTTGCTCACTGCCATGAGCCCTGGGAGGGTAGTTCGGGCAGACTCATCTGCCCACAGCAGCTCACGTTTCAGTCATTTGTTCACACATTCAATGAGGACCTGCTCTCTGCTGGACACTGTGAAGCTAGGAGGTTTGCTGAAAATGGGCCCTGCTTTTAAGGGGCTCACAGCTCTTATTCAGTCATGAAACACTGATTGAGCACCTACTGCATGCAAAGCCCTGTGCCTGGCATTGTAAGGGAGACATTGATGGCAGAACGGGCGTGCCCATGGGGCCCTTACAACCTTGTGCAGAGGACAGACTTGGAACCACCTAACAGGGCACAGCCTAGACCTGAGCCTGCGTTCTGAGAGGGACAGGAAGGTGCCGAGAGCATGGAGGGAGGAGTGATTGGTTCCATCACTTGGATTGAGGAAGGCTTTGTGGCAGAGGTGATGTTAACTGATCCTTGAAGGACGTCCGCGCTGATGAAAGTCAACCAGATTAACTTTAAAGGAGCTTAAAGCAGGGCTACTGCTTTGGGGCCTGGACCGGAGCCAGAAGGCTCTCCAGGACGGAGGCCGCTTCTCTCCCCATCTGTCTCGATGCCTGTGTGGTCGCTTCCTCTTGGTGTCCTTGGCCTCTCTCTGCACGCCCGCTGTGCTCTCGTCCTGCCCACTGCCTCCTTCAGCTTCCCGTCCATGCCGCCCAGTCCTGTCTCCCTCGTGCCCTTCCCACTCAGCTCCCTGCTCACTGGCCCGCTGTGCCCTAAAGACCCCAGGGGAGGCATGTGTGCCACCTGCTCGTCTTTTCTGGTCACGCCATGGGTGTCACTGGCCCCTGGTAACCCCGTCTTGGATCGGAGGCCCGCCTCGGGTTCAGTCAGCAGACGTCAGGGTCTGGCACGGCGACAGTGATGACCTGCTCCTCAGGGGCCCTAGGAGGGTTGAGCCACGTGTGCTACAGACCAGGCATTGTCGCTCAAGAGGGGGTCTCTGACTGTGCCTGCGGAGACGTCTACCAGGATGCTCACGGCAGCTCTGGGTGCAGTGGTGAAACGTTGGAAATGGTCTCAGTGTGCATCTAAGGGGACTTAGTAAATAAATGCTGGCGTTCTCCTAAAGTGGAGTGCTATCTGGCAACTAAAATTAGGGGACTAGGTCTTCACACACAGACATGGATAAATCTTCCCAGAAATTTAGAGTGGGAAAAAGAAAGGATCTATATGGTATATGCCACTTGAGTTTATTTTGAAACCACGCAAAACAGGACGGTCTATCTGTCTGTCTGTCTAGTGTGTATGTGTATAGTGTGTATATATAGATACATAATTATATATACACGCATACATAGTGTATGTACATATACATATGTACATGAATATATACACACACATTATTGTAGTAAAAGTACAAAACCTGAAAAGAAGATTTACAGCAGGTTTGTAGTTACCTCTGGGGAAAGTGGAATGGAATGGGATGATGGGGGGGTACTCTCAACCATCCATCTCAGTAGTATTTTATTCCTTAAAAAAGATATGAAATATGGCAAAACGTTAATATTTGTGAATTTGGTCTGGGTCCATGAGAATCTATTACGTCAAAATCTGTGCTGCTTTTTATGCTTGAACTATTTCATATCGTTAAAAAGGATGTTTAGAGAATGGAAGATTGTGTGGGGATAGCTGGAACTTAGTCGTGGATGATACAGATAGAAGGTGGATGGAAGCTGCATCATGTGGGCCATGAATCTTCTTGCCAGTGGGGTTTTGGGTGGAGGAGGTGGGGAGACATGAAGTGGAGACAGTGACGTGATGAGCTCTCTGTGAAAATGACTGAGGGGAGGAAGAGCTTGGGGGTGCAGAGACTGGGTAGGATGCTGCAGTGATGGTACAGACAGAGAGGATGGGGGCCAGAGCCGGGAGGGAAGGGGGGTGAATCGGAGAGCAGGAGGTGAGGCAGTGGGACCCCTGTGCCCTTTACACTCCAAGGCGATGCTGGCTGTCGAAGTGGTAGAATCGGTTTACCCAGACTTGAGGGCTGTGTGTTCTACCTGTTCAGTGGTACCTGCTCTATGAAGAAACTGCCCAGAAAAGCAGATTATGGTTGGAATGAGAGCTTGGAGAAAAAAATGACTCTGAGTCTGACTGGTCAGGTGAATGTCCACAACATTTTGTGATTTGAGTGTCATGCAGGCATGCTCGAAATGTAAAGTGTCCGTTACATTTATTTCCAAGTCACACATTAAGGATGCCACTTATTTCAGAAAGATTCTGTGGAGGAATTCTTTAATTAATGAGCTTCTTTTATGCATTACTGTATAGTTACTTTGTCAAAAAATCTTTTAATTGAATTATTAGGGGAAACTGTCTCTTCAGAGTCAAAACTAACCTACTTTGATGTACTCTCTGACAGTTTGGTTCTATGATGGTCTCGGCCCCCATTAAAATTCTGAAAAATCACGTGTATTGCTATTCTTATTGTTATTTGTTGTGGAAAATACAGTTAATCAGAAAGAAGAAAATAAAAATCACCAGTAATCCCACCATTCAGAAAAAAATGGTGTATTATCCTTTCTGACATGTTATATATGTGTTTGTATGTATACATAGTTTTAAAACTTTATTTTATGGTACAGATGAACCTATGTGCAGGGCAGGAATAGAGATGTAGACGTAGAGAATGGACATGTGGACACAGTGGGGGAAGAGGGCGGTGGGACGAATTGGGAGATTAGGATTGACATATATACACTACCGTGGGTAAAATAGCTAGCTAGTGGGAAAATGCTGTAAGGCACAGGAAGCTCAGCTCGGTGCTCTGTGATGACCTAGATGGGTGGGCTGGAGGGGGGTGGGAGGAAGGTCCAAGAGGGAGGGGATATAGGTATCCTTATAGTTGATTCACTTCATTGTTAGCAGAAACTAACACAACCTTGTAAAGCAATTATACTCCAATAAAAACAAAACAAAACTTCATTTTAAATATTTACATGGTGAACATTTTTCTGTTCATTAAAACATTTCTATTTTAGTTTATCCTCAGTTTTTCCCCTAACTCTGTTCGTCATTATAAATTTTATTAGCTTTATTTTCTGTAGTCTATATTATGAAAACAATAGGCTTTTACATTGTCTCCTAACTTAGGTTGTCTGTTCTAATACTAATTGATATTTTTGAAACCACACAAGACCCCTCTTAACTGAGCTGCTCTCCATCTAAGGAGGACGCTTCCACTTCCAGTCACCAGCTCTTCTGCACGAGCTTTAATGGCTGTATTGAATTCTGTCCAGGAGATGTTCCATAATTTATTTAAGCACTCCCAAATTTGGGGCATTTGTGTTGTGGCCAGGTTTTTGTTTATCCTAAGCATCACTGTGGATAACATGTTTGTAAGATGTTATTTGTGCACAACTGTAGTCATTTCTGTGGATTAGAAAAATTCCCAGAAATCCAACACCCATTCGTGTCCCCGGTATTGAATGGCCAGGAGCAGAGACTGTTGTCTGGCATGGTTCCTGCAGAACAGGAGTCCGATAGCTCACTGCTTCATGCCTGTGTTGTAGCTGCTTCCTGTGTCATCCTTTTGTTAACAACTAGAGTCTTGGCTAGTACTGCATTATTCTGTTACTATTACTGCCTTGCCTGGAGAAGAGCCCCAGTGATACCCTCAGTTAGCACCATCTCCTCTGGGTGCTTTTTTTCCCGCTTAGCTCTGGCTCTGTGTCTTAGCAGCCACCCAGGGCCACATTGGGTCTTCCTAATCCAAGCATCAGGCCCCACCAGACTCCCACTTGGCTGCAGGACAATGGGTCTCACTTCACAGACGGGGTCTCACAAGGTCTTGGGTTGCTTACGTGGGTCAAGGGGCCCTGTGGTACACCCACCCCATCCATTGCTTCCCACTTCCTAGTAGAAAAGAATTAGAAAGGGACCACCGAGGTAATGAGGTGGTGTTTATGTAACAGAAGCTCGCCATCATCCTACAAATTTATTAATGTAATGGTAGCCATTTCCTATATAACTGTGTCAACTTTATTCATTAGCTGTCTGGTATAGAGTAACCTTGCGAGTGTTATTAGGTTACCATACACATTTTTGTTAGGTAAAACCGTACACATTTCCAATTAAGACAAAGAATGTGCAATTTCCTGCAGTCAGGATTGAGGTCATAACCTTGAGTGCTCAAGAATTCCAAGTTTAATTAATCCACCCAATTATGATGACTAAAAGGAAACATCCTATCAATAGTAGATGTGACGGGACGGCGATCTGGCTGTGACAAGGCGCTCTTCTGGTGGCCAAGCCTGACCTAACTTATCTGGCTGGTCCAGGCAGTGTCTTCTATTAGAGTGAGCGCACTCCCTCTGGACGCCCGCCACCTTCCCTCCCAATACCCTTTTTCTGTGGCAGTGTAGACTGCACGCAGATTTTGCCATTGTGGGAGTCATGTGTTGCTTTCCTTCTACATTACCTGTGTTTTCTCAGCCTGGCTCTCCTGCTAAAGTAGAAGTTCCTTCAGTCCGGAGGCCTGTGAGCTTTCCAAGCTGAGTGGCGGCAGAGAGATTTGGTCCAGCCGCGTCCTGCTTCTTGCAAGGAATGGAGTGTTTTCAGTGTCTTTGTTCCTCTTCTCAGGAGTCGCACTCCAGGGAGGGAGCATCTGTTCAGCTTAGATCACGCCACTTCCCTTCGGCTGGAGAGTGTAGGACTCCTGGTTATGGTCCTGTTATAGCATAGCCGTTGAGAGAGAGGTAATTCCAATAAAGCAGAGGGAGAAATGGACGCTGAGTAACTTAAACCAACCCCGCCACCAGTGTCCACTGTAGTCGTGGCTTGAAAACAGCCTGCTTGCTCTCCACGCGGCACGGGCTCTGGGACCTTGTGGTGGCACCATTCGATGTTCTCTGGCTCCAGCCGTTCGGTCTCCTTTAATCGTTTTTCTCCCTGAATTGCGAAGGCTGCATGGCGACAGTTAAGTTACAGATTAGGCTCTTAGTTTAGAGGAAAAAGCCTTGAATTTAAGTGGGTTAAAATTTTAGCTCTGCGACTTATTAGCCGGATGGTCTTGACTTCCCCTCGCCTTGGTTTCTTCATGGGTGAGGTCAAGAAGACGGGACACCTTCCAGAGTTGTCCCAAGAATTAAACAGAGCGGCCTCGGTGAAGGTGCCCTGCTGTGTGCCCGAGACATAGGAGGCTCTGAATGGACATGTGGTGTTTTCTCCTTCCCCAGAGCCCTGACGGGCATCTGGGGCTGGCTGCCCCTCAGCAGATGCTGCAGCTCCCGGGATTTCACCAAATGAGTCTGAGAGTCACACCGACCCGGTTCCACTACTCTGATGATGTGACCTTGGGCAAAGTGTTTAGTCTCGGAGCCTCGGTTTCCTCCTCCGTAAAGTTAGTGCGAGTTCCATCCCCACTCACGCGGCTGTAGTGAAGGATCATAGGCAGATGCAGGGTTTGTGTCCTTAACTCAATGTCTGGCACGTAGCTCGTGCGCTGTTGCACAGGGTGAAATCTCCAGATGGGCTCAGTCCCAGGGACCCAGACCTCACTTCCAGCTGCATCGGCCTGGCACCGGTGCCCGTTCTGCTTCTTGCAGGGTAGGTAGCACTTTTAGCTCAAGAGGGAGGCAGGTGCTGCTCTTACACCACCACCCTGTGCAAAGCTGCCCCTCCCCGTCCCCTGTTTTTGTCTCAGCCCCTCACAGTGGGCCTGGGTGACTCGCAATCTGTGGGGAAAAAGTTAACAATTCTGATTGCAAGAGCTTTGGAAAAGTCCCACCTCCCCAGCAGGCATTGTATATTTATGCTTTAATCTTCATAGACTCCTCTGAGTTGCTCTCACCTCTCCTGAAAGCCCAGAGTAAGTGGACATAGTGCATGCACCCGAAGTAATTAATGTATTTTCTACTAGCAAGGGAACATGTAATTTGCAGGAATGTGTGTTAAGACCCAACCCTGCTAAATTTATACCCTGTAATTTGCAACATTTGCCGGCACCCGAATCGGCCGTTGGGTGAGTTTAGCCTACCTGCTTTGCAATTATATCTGCTGGCCGGAGTTGCAGGATTGAGTAACTGGGAGACGGAGATCTCAATCGTTTAAGTAAATTAGAACGGGCTCTTGGGACCCATCTGAGATCACCCTGTGGTAGAGGAGGCTGGTGGATGATGTTTTCTTTGCAGAAACTTTTGAGAGCCTCTGATGAGAGGCAGGAGGGGAAGAGGCAAAGAAGACACAAGTCTGCAGACTATCCTGGGCGTGGTGGACCACAGGCCTCAGAAAGGCATCTCTGTAGCACTCTTCCCTCTGACAGGCCTCTGGAAGAGGAAAACACAGAACTAATATAACAGAAAAACGGTTTTATGGTCTGTTTTATGAGCTTACATCAGCCCTAATAATTGGCTCTGGGGAGATTCTTGTCAGTTTTTAAAACTGGAAGTCACTTCATAGCCTCTGCAGACTAGTGATTTTTGTAAAATCCTCGTAAATTTTCTGTTTTGAGCAAGCTACAGAAGAATCTTGTGGCTGACATGCAGGCTTCTTGTTCTGTGGGGTGCTGGGCAGGGGGCGGTGTGTGTGAGATGGCTGGGCGTACCCTTTTGGGCCAGATGGAAGAATCCAGCAGAAGATAAAGTGTCAGCAGATCCAGCCCTGGTATAAATCCCAGATCCTCAATTACTCCTGTGACCTTGGGGAGACTATTTAACCTCCCCGAGCGGCCTTTCCTCATTTGTGAAATGGAGCTAATGATTCCTTCGTTTAAAGCTGTTATAAATATTAGATGTTTGTAAAGGCGTCTGGCACATGGGGAACACTCAATAAATGGTAATTGTCATCGGTACCATTTATATTTGCGGAGGGCATATTATTTATCAGTTGTAAAGAAGGCTTGGCCACACAAACCAGGCAGTATTGGTGATCAGATTGGGTCAGATCCTTTTCTCTTTCCAAAAGCCATTTGTGTATACACCCCGAGGCCTGAAAAAGGCGGGTCGGTTGCAGTGGGTGCCACTGATGGGAGTGGGGTTGTAGCTAAAGAAAAGACTCACTCAGCCCAAGTCCAGGGTTTCTTAAAGAGGGTGGGATTTTTATTTGGCCTTGGGACCTCCGGAAGGCTTGAAAAATAAAAGGAGGAATTTAGAATCTGGAGAGAGAGAGAAAGCGGGACAGAGATTCTTTCCCTGGGGAGTTGGTTGTGGTGACGGTGGGAGCTGAGGCTCTAAGTGCTCCCACTTGCAAGGTTGGGTTTGTAAATTCATGGACAATTCTGTGGGTGTCCCACTCCTGCTAGGTGAGAAAGAATATTTTCTATGTGTGTGCACGCGTGCATGTGACCAAGTGTGCGTGCATATGTGTGTGCATGTGTTGGGCACATGTATGGTGTGTGTGTGTGTGTGTGTGTGTGTGTGTGTGTGCGCCTGTGTCTGCTTCTCCTAAATATTTATGGGCTGGGAGATGGCAACTGGGAAAGGCCGGTGTGTAACTGACTAAGTATTAATAAGCGTGTTCCAGAGAATTGAGGCCTTTGTTTTGTCTTCATCAAAAATGCATCGGCTCTCATTCGCTGTGTTTCTGCAGGAAACTGTGCTGTGTGAAGAAGAAGTGCTGCTTTGTTTTCCTTGTAGGCTTTCCCGCTTGGGCTTCTATTTCCATGGAGGCCTTATTTTTAAAAACATGTTTTTACAGCAGAATTACAGCTCTGGCGATATGGCAGTCTCTTACAACTCTGGTTATGAAAAGAGTTTCTGTAGTGTTTTTACTTCTTTTAATGGACCATTTTCTTACCTTCCTTTTTCTTCTCCTGGGACTGTGTCAGGTATCTCCCTCCTGTGTGTTTTCTTCTCCTTTGTCCAACAGTCTGAGATCAAGGCCTAGTTCCACACTTTCACTGTCATCTTGCTTCCTGGGATCCAGGGAAATGGATTTTCTACTGTTCTCGTGTCCCAACCTTTCTCCAACTCCTATGTGTGGCTGCTTCTACCTTTTTTTCTTCCTAGAACTTCCCTGAAGAGTTCATTTTCTTCTCTTGGCATCACTTCCTAGGAAACTCCCTTTTCTGCTCTGAGACTGACCTTTTTTGTTTCCTTAAATCAAATGCTTCCAAACTACAGTTGAGGTCCACTGGTTTGGAATCAGACATCATCCGCGAGGCTTTTGATGAATTCCATTTGCAGGATTTGGTTGGCTGTCCTGGTCACCTGGCTGCAAAGGAGACTTGGAAAAAAGTCCAGAAGACAGTCCTGTATTATTTTTCACTTCCATACCTGAAAAATTAGTTTCCATTAGAATAGAGATGGTTTTTCCTCCTGCCAAAGGTTTCTGTCGAAAGGAATAAAGTGGGATCGCAAGGATGAAATGAAACTCTTTAGGAAAGGATGGCTCTCCCACCCCGATTATAATCCCTGCTGTGCACCATCCTGAGTGGGTCGGTGCTGTTGAAATGCAAATGCCATTGGGTCTGTTATTGATTTGCTCACAAGAAAGTAGCAGAAATTTAATCCATGCAGAAAATGCTATGAGTCACTTCATCTCCTGCAAGAGTTACTTTATTATTATTATTATTGCAGAAAGGAGCACATCAAAAGGCAAGTCTAGAAAAACAGTTTTCAGAAAGCTAGTTTTATTTGTCTTACTTGGTACTTATTTTCCAGAAATCTGTTAACCAGTATAGGAGTTTTCCAGCCTTGCGTACATCACCACTTATCACTGTCTGATTCTACTCCATGCTTTTCTCTCTGTTGTTGTTGTCCTTTGAAGATTTGAGGGAAACTGGTCTGAATTGTTTACAGAGTGCTCAGCAACGACCCTCCCCCAAATACCACCAGCACTGGAGATGGAAGAATATAATCTACTCCAGTGTACTTGTGTCTGGGTTATCCGAATGCTCAAATTGGAAGCCCAGTACAGCTTCCTCTATTGCTCGTTACACTTTGGGCTTGCCTGCCCCTTGCTCCAGGGGTGCAGGATGAAGAAATACAAACAAAGTGCAGCATTAGCTTGAGCAAAACATATAACTAGGACAGTGGATCTCCTGCCAAAAATACCATCTGCTGTTTTCCAAGCCAAAGATTGACGACTTGGGTTGTCTCTTCCTTCAGCAAATAGTCGCAGAGACTCACTGTATTTATTTACTTTAAGTTTGACCAGCTTTTCGTAATAGTTCTTGTTAGAGGGGGGAACGTATGTTGGAGTTAGTAAAGTCCAACCCAACTCTGACTCCCAAACAGATGCCTAAAAATGTCCAATAGCTCCCAAGCTGGATTACCGTCCTCTTTCCCTACCCCCAGTGTCTCTCTAGGTAGGGGTGCCAGGTTAACTGACCCGAAGTGTCACTCATCTCCTGTCACTCCGCAGCTTGAAACTGATGCTGTTGGTTTCTCATTGTGTACGAAGTAAAGTCCAAACTCTGTAGTCTGGCGTTTAAAGCTTTTCTCAGCCTTCTGTCTGTTGTTCCTCGTGACGGTTTGCTTTCGGGCCTCTGCTTAGCTTAACCTTTCATTTGGAATGCACGTCTACAGCCCCATGCCCCCCTCCCACCCCGGCGCTACAAAACCAGCCTGGTTGAGAACTGCTCTATGATGCACTCCACGATGCTTCCTTGGAATACATTTCTTCCTCCTTAGTGATGACTACATCCCATTTTCTACTCCTTTCTTGTGGCATTTATGACCCCAACTTTTATACTTCCAGCTGTTTAGGCGCACATGCCTCTCTTCTGGTCAACTGTAGGCTTTGAATGTGCCCCAACCTTGTAGCCCCCACAGTCTTGAGTATATTAGGTGCCCAGTAAGTTCTCTGTGGGTGAATGAATGAATCCGTTAGTTGGATGAACGCGTACCATGCAAACAGAGCGCGCAGTGAGGAGCGGGTAGACGTTAAACGTAAGCACCTTGTTCCATGGACCCAATGCAGTGGCAAGACGTCATCGTCCAGGAGAACATCAGTTGCAGTGGTTTAGCCGTGAGCTCGGCAGTTGCCATGCAGACCAGTTTCACATCTGGATGGTCCCCCGACCCTTCAGATGTATATTGTTACGATTTGTGCATCAGAAGTTCTGCTATTCCAGTAATAGGCAAACTAGGACCTTGAAAGCGTGGAGAGAGACCCGTAGCAACTGTAGCTTGTGTTTTCTACGTAATAAGGAGGTCTGTTTGTGCTGTTTTGAGAGTACAGTGGTGGTAAAGAAAGAGAGCTTTGGGGAGCCGCGATGACTTTGATTTTGCATCCAAGTTCTCATGCACTCGTTTGTCATCTTGAGTCTCAATTTCCTCCCCTGTCAAAAGGGGATAAAAGCCATTCAGTAGGGATGCAGTGTGGATTAAGTAACATATGGAAAGTACCAGTGCAGGTCTTCACACATCATGGGTGCTCCATAAATGTAGGCATCACTTCTAAGAGGAGTTTGGGTGGTGGCCTGTCGCCGGCATCGTGAATCCGTCACTTCAGAGTCTGCTGTTTTATCATGGCTGGCCTCGAAGGTGGTTTCTTACTAGTAAATTTAGAATGGCTTCCTTCCATATTCTAAGATTAGGAATTCTTCCTTCTATATTCGCTAGAGGTTAGCAATTCTGAGTGCTCTATCTCTATTGAAAGATGTGAACCTCTGGGAATTTTGAAGCTGGAAAAAAAAAAAACTATGGATGGAAAAAGTGGAAAGGAAGAAAAAACAAAAAACCCTGGTGCTTGGGGGCAGAAAATGGAAATTTATGCCGTGTTTAAATTCTTACTTCTCCATTGTAATTCTGAAGTGACTTGTTAATTTTGAAATGTTATTGGCTTGCCCATAGGTACTTGCTATATTTAGAGCCAGAAAGGCTGTTCTGATTTATTTGTATGGACATTCTGAACAATATTTTCTTTTCTAAATGTTTCTGAGCCTTCTTCTCTCTTGCTCTTTAAGCAGTACTGAGGAGAGTGCCTGATTCACAGGGGGGTTTGGAAAGAACAGACATTTTCCTGAAATTGTGCTTGTTAGCAGGGCCTCTTAGCCTCTTGGCAGATGGCTTATGAGTACAGACTTTGAAGAACTATTTCTTTGGATGGTGTTTTGCAAAATAACCCCTTCCCTCCTCACGAGTTTGTAACCCCCCGAGGGAGCGTTGGAGGTGTTCCCTCCTGTTGAGGAGTTGACAGTGGTGGTTACTTGAAGTCTTCCTCCGCCCTCTCCCCCAGCCAGTTTTGCGGACACTCCCAGGCTGTGGCTCGGCTCCTCATGCGGACATGTTATCTGCTAGGATCTGGAAGGCAGTGGAAGAGAGCTGATGCCGGGTTGGGTTTTGCTGCCGCCCCCTTTTTTTCCCTTAATAAAGACACTGTTTTTATTAAGCCTTCAGTTGGTTCTTTCTTTTCAGGCTTTCGTGGTGTGATCTTTGGATCTGTGACTTGCCGCTGAACCGTGGATCTGTGATTCTTGGGCCTGGTGAGTGTGGCCTGAGGTGTTCCTTCCACACCTCACCGCCTCCCTGCTCTCGGAGTCTGAGCCGGCCTTTTCCATGTTTACACAAGTTTGGGATTTGTCCTGGGGGAGGTGGCAGGAGATTGAGTTGGTCTGGGCTGAGGTTGGAGCAGAAGCTGTTTGTTTTGTGGGAACGCAAGAGGTGGATCTGAGAGACAGAGAGACAGCGGTGCAGTGTATCTGTGTGCAGAACACAAGTGGATGGTATCACCAGCCTGGGCTTTGATGACACAGACAGTCGAAGTTGCTGGAAGGCTGCAGTATGCGGGTGAGGGCTTGTACCCCGATGCTCTTAAAATCAGACACTCCCCTTGGCAGGGTAGCTCTCGTCACCCGCTCCTGCTTCTGTGCTATGCCCTCCGGAAGTGACAGGCGCGGTGCTGGTGAGCTGCGATCAGCCTTCCTTCCCCGCGGCTGAGGCTCCTCTCCCTGAACATCTGGGCAGCGGTGGGGGGGACTTGGCAGGGCCTGTTTGAAAGCATGACTACAGCAAGGGAGAGAGAGGGAGAGAAAGCCAGATTCCGGGTTTCCACTCCGCCTCCGGCAGAGATCAGCTAGTTTGTTTTCAGTTGCCTAGTTTGTCGGTTCATCGAATATAAATCGTTTGGGATTGCTTTTCTCTCCATATAGTTTTCTATAAACTATACATTTTTCTTCTTGTCAAAGACAAACAAAAAAACCTTTTTATTTAACCAAAGAAGGGGGGAACCCTGAAACTAACCACATGGGAAAGTTCATTGAAGACTCAAGTATCCCTGAAAGGCAAGAAGAACCCCCAGAGAGTTTGGAGAGTGAGGTTGAAGGTAACCAGAGATGGCATTGGCTTTCCAGGAGGAGAGTCCCAGCCCAGGCCAGACTCTTTTTGGCATGAGAGCTGGAGCGGCCTTGCAGACTTTGCAAATGCTTCCCGGAGGCTGGTACTTCAGCCACGTTCCATGGATGGATGGGCCTGTAGAGCCTGGTGCCCGGCCTGAGAAGTCTGCATGCTTGGGGTGTATCAGGGTTGGGCTGATGCCATCTGGGGCATTGGAGAAAAGGAGTTGGGACTGTTTCGATATTAGGGGAAAATGAGCAAATCAACTGAAAATAAAGGCTGGACGTTCCATTCCCCCTCCTCCACTGCCAGTCCCCCGCCTGTCACCAGATGGTGGCATTGTGGCCTGGGGAGCTGGCGTGACTTTGACCAGTGAGTTTGCTGGTGGCTCCGGCTGTGGAAGGGGGAGAGGAGAGAGTCCACCGAGAATGGACGGAGTCGGTGCCTGTGAGCAGCTACCTGTTCTTTTATGATGTAAACTTTTTACAAAGTTTAACCTACAGACTGAAGAGTGCACAGATGTTAAGCGCGGAGCTCGTGAATTTTCATGAAGCAAACACACCTGGGGAACCAGTGCTCAGATGGAGAAACAGACCGTCACCAGCACCCCAGAGCCCCCATGGTGCCCTCCATCCTGGCTTCCAACACCGTAGGTTACTTTTGCCTGGCAAGAATAAGAGCGTCTGGTTCCTTTCGCTCAACCTTGAACAACATCGAATTTCCGCCCCGTTTTCCAGGAGGCGGGTTGTGGGATGACCCTCCACCCAGTGAGATTGCAGGGACAACTCTGAAACCTTGGTGACCAGGTGCCCCACCAGCCTTGGGCTCTGGGCTCCAGGCTTTGGCTCCATGTGCCCCGCCGTTGAATGAGCTCTGTGTCTTCCAGCAGGGAGTGTGGCTTGCTGCCACCTGGAAGACCCAAGAGCGTGGAAGCAGGAGTCCAGAGCAGCTATAATTGTGGGCTCATGGTGAGCCCAGCAAGCCTTGGAGACACTTACTACATTCCTCGCCGAGGACAAATTAGATTTATATCCCTTAATCAGAGTCAGGGCCCCTGATGCTCCCACACGGGCCACTGGGGTGGTGACCTCCTGTGGAGAGAGGGGCTGGCCAGGAGGGGGACCTGGAGGGGTGGCCACAGCTCTTTGTAGAATTGATTTGTGTTTTGAAGGGGGGTAAAAGGGAACATAGCCCATGGGTGATTTTCCAGAATGACTCGTTGGGAAGCAGCCATCCACACGCTTTTCCAGATGATTCCCTATTCAGTTTTAACATTTTATTTTAGTTTTTAACTTTTAGTTTGGGCCAACAGTTGGGGCTATCAGTTGCATAACTATGTAAAAGTATTCTTACCCAAACTCGTTTCTCTTAAGTTTTAAGGCATGCTTTGTCTTTTTTTAATATTTTGTAAATTCATGAATAGATGACCTTTTCTTTTGGGCTTTGCTTCTTCAAGTTAAAGGAGCCAGTGTGTGTGTGTGTGTGTGTGTGTGTGTGTGTGTGTGTGTGTTTTGATAATGAGCAGTGCTCTGCAGTTCCTCCCCCAGATCATCGTGGTTACTCTTATAAGTTCTCCAGACATATTTACTCTGGCGATATTTTAAGAACTTCATTTTGAAGAAAAGATGCCAGTAGAAAATATAACCCATATTTTTAAAGGACCTCAATTTCTTCCCTCAGAGCGTCTGTTCCAAGACCTTGCGGATGTAAATGTGAGTACAGGGGTTATATATTATCACATACATCTCTAGAGAGAAACAAAAAATGGGTTCTGTTCTACATACTGTTCTGCACCTTGCTCTCTCCCCTCTGCCTGTATTGTAGTTATTCTTCCGTGTCAGTACATTCTGGATCCTGGGATTTTTTTTAAAGGCTGCAGTGTTCTAGATGGCTATAACATATCATAATTAGCCATCTCCCTCTTGGTAGATGTTTAAGTTCTTTTAAGTTTTGAGCTTTTACAAATAATGATGTAAAGGGAAAAAAAGCCTTTCTGCATGCTTCTCTAGGAATTTATATATTCCTAAGGATAGATTCCTAGAAATGGAATCGGTGAGTCCAAAGGTAAGCTCATGATAAATAGTGTTGGGCAGTGCCCAATGGCCCCAGACAGCTTGTACCAATGTATGCTCTCACCAGTAGTATCAGAGTGCCAGTGTCCCCACATCCATGCCAGCTCTCATATCCATCTTGTTAACTTCCGCTGATCGGATTGTTTTTAAAAATGGCATTTCCACTTGCGTTTGTGTAACTACCAGTGAGGTTGTAATCTTTTTGTCTACTAGCCATCTGCATTTTTTGTGACGTGCTTGTTTCTATCCTTTCTCCATTTTTCTCTTGGTTTCTTACTGACTTTTAAGGAGTTCTTTGCGAATAGGGACGGAGAGGATAGTTTTGAAAGATAACATTTAGACAAAAAAAATCATCTTGATTGGCGTTCCTGGCTATAAAGCGCCACAAAAGATCGAGTATTCCATCTTCTCTTTGCCTGGTTAAAGGCTTTGGTTTTCTGTTTTGTTTTTATTTAATTAGGTGCAAATTCTCCTCTTGGCTGGAGAGTCCCGGCTGTCTGTAAATGCATTATCATTGGTGCAGCCTGGGGTGGGTGGTGATGTGCCCTGGAAAGGGAGCCGTGCCAGGCGGGGGCTGGTGCCTGTCAGAGCCGATTACTGTGGGTGTTCAATGAGAAGCTGAATCCCTCGCCTCGTTTAAAGACCGTGGTCTCTCGTGTCTTCAGCATAAAGGCACGTGATCCACAAGAGAAGAGGCAGGGAGTGTCTCTTGAGCCGTGTTGGCAGTTCTGGTTCATTGTGTTTCTTCATTCTGCTGGCGTTTCCTAGATCAGCGCTGCTTCCTAAACTCTCTTGGCAGGTTCACGTGGAGCCAGTGTTCTTCCCTCCGCGTCCAGAGCCCGTGGAGGTTTGCCACCTTCCATACTGGTAAACACACTGGGCTGTTTGTTCCAAGGAGGCCAGGGCTGCCAGGGATGGAGGTAGCTAGGGGCCTGGGTCCCAGTGTTCCCGTAGCCATTGATGACAGGCAGACCCTTGACAGAACACCTTAGACCCCTACATTCCTCCAGGCCACTCTCAATGCCTCCATTAGGGGAGGGCTTGCTGCTCTGCCTGTTGAGAGTTCCAGCCCCAAATGCCACCGTCTTTGGTGCAGCTGTCACTACTCCCTGGTTACGGAAAGAAACAAACAAAGGCCGAGTGTGTGGGGTGCTGATGGCTTGGGATTCATTGCATGGAGGGGAGAATCAACCTCCTTGTGGATGGAAGCCCAAAGGCTTGCCTGAGGCTGCCTGCAACCTAGTGCAGAGCAGAAACAGAGGGGGCTTGCCTCTTAGGGCTGTTACCAGCGACTAGATGCACCTGGGCCTGGTTCTTCTCCCCCAGGAACATGGGCCCAACCTTGGTTTCTTGGGAGCTGGCTCTGAGAGAATGGGTCATCACAGAATGTTGGCTTTGTCTCCCAGGCAGCTGTGTCAGTTGTTGCTGACAGCCCATGCCCTAGAGAGAGTGCTTGTGCCCAGGAGTTCTGGAGGCCAGCTCTTACCTGCCGAGGTTACGGTCTAAAGTATTGGGTTACCTTTGAATTTTTACTCTGAGTCATGAAGAATTATTGGTTTAAGTTCAAGCAAATCCAGAAGTGAAGATGGCTTTGTAGAAAATCCCAGATTTCTCAGGAAGGAGAATAATAATAATGACGTGAATAAAAATATTTGGGGGTCCTGCTCCCCCACCCCCATTTTTCCAATAATCAAGTTGAGGTGAAATTACTCTCTGAGCATGAAGAAACATGTCTTCATTCTGTAGATCTTAGGCTGCATACAAATGTGGACTGTCCACACAAATGAGGAATAATTTTAACTTGCAGGAATAATCCACAAAATGTCGGGTGAAAGGCTTTTCAGAATATTATAGCACAAAGAAGCAACCATCCATAATTCCATCCACCCGCATATTTCATGCCTCCCACCCTCCCTCCATTTCAACATTCTGTCCTTGGCTCTGGGCTACATTAGGACACTTTCCCTCCCTTGGTGTAAAGTTGCTCGTGGGGTTTTGTGGGGAAGACAGGCACACAAACAGTGGAGCATTGTGATAAGGGAAGAGATAGAGGTTTGCGTAAGTTATGTTGTGAGTTCCAGTGGGGGAGCTTGTAAAGTGACCTATACATTAGGGAGGAACTGCAGGAGAGGTGGGCTGGCCAGGACACGCAGGCCTCCTGTGCTGACCCCAGGACAATTGCCTTACCCTTCGTGGGATGGGGCTGTGGGAGGATTTTAAACAGTGAGGGATGTGGTCAGATTTTCTCTACAGTTATGTGAAAGATGCCTTTTAGAGGTCAAGACTGGATCTCGGAAAGCCAGCGAGGAAGCCATTAATATGAAGCCATAAAGGCAAGAGAGAAGGATTTGAACTAGGGTTGTGAGTGGCAGGGATATCGAGGAAAGATGGAAGTGGAAAATGTTTTGCACTGGTTGATTGATGTGGGTGGAGGTGAGGGGGAAACATGGTTGGCCATTCTACCAACGGAAGTACTGAGTGATGCAGGAGGGACAGGTTTAGAAGAAAAAATCCAAAGTTCTATTCTGAGTGTGTCGAGTTTGTGTCTGGGATGAAAGTGTCTTGGGCAGTAGGGGATGGACGTATGCAGTTGTAGATGGAGGATGGAGTTGAAGGGAAGAGAGCTGAGTTGGAGGTTGACCCTCATGGCAGACGAGACAGCTTTTCCAGGGAAGATGACTCTGTCACTCAAGCAGCGGGAGACACAGCTCCGGAGGTAGAGGAGGGGTGGGCGGAGGGAGAGGAGCCTCCGAGCTGATGGAGGAGGAATGGTAGGGAGCCAGGTGTGTGGGGAAGGTGGGCGAACAGGAGAATGTGGTATCAGGGAGGCCGAGGGAATGGAGTTTCAGGAGGAAGGAGCCATCCAGTTGGAGTTGGTCCCTTGCAGCTGAGTTATGTGCAAGGTAAAGACTGCAAATACCTTTTGAATAACGTGCTGGAGAGGGTGTGGAGAAAGGGGAACCCTTCTACGCGGTGCGTGGGAATGTAAATTGGTGCAGCTGCTATGGAGAACCGTATGGAGATTCCTCAAAAACTAAAAATAAAGTGGCCACATGATCCAGCAGTCCCACTCCTGGACATATATCTGGATAGAACTATATATAATTCGAAAAGATCCCTGAACACTTATGTTCAGAGCAGCACTACTCACAATAGCCAAGACGTGAAAACAACCTAAATGTTCATCGACAGATGAATGGATAAAGAAGATGTGGTACATATTCACAATGGAATATTACTTAGCCATAAAAAAGAATGAAATAATACCATTTGCAGCTACATAGATGGACCTAGAGATTATCTTACTAAGCAAAGTAAGTCAGAACGAGAAAGACAAATACCATATGAAAGCACTTATCATATGGAATCTAAACTATGATGCAGGGACTTTCCTGGCGGTCCAGTGGTTAAGACTCCACCTTCCAATGTAGGGCGTGTGGGTTCAGTCCCTTGTCAGGGAACTAAGATCCCACATGCGACAGGGTGCGGCAAAAATTTTAAAAAATATGATGCAAATGTGAACTTATCTATGAAACAGAAACAGATTCATAGACATAGAGAACATAATTGTGGTTGCCAAGTGGGGAAGGGGGACAGGGGAGGGTTGGATTGGGAGTATGGGATTAGCAGATGCAAACTATTATATATAGAATGGATAAACAGCAAGGTCCTATTGTATAGCACAGGGAACTATTGATATGGTCAATATGCTATAATAAAACATAATGGAAAAGAATATAAAAAAGAATATATATATATAGATAGATAGATGTATACAAACACACACAACTGAATCTCTTTGCTGTACACCAAAAACTAACACAACATTGTAAACCAACTATACTTCAATAAAATAAATAAATAAATAAATAAAGAACTTGTGGATTCAGCAGTTGGGAGGCTTGGGAGGCCATTGGTGCCTTTGTGAGAACAGATCCAGGAAAGCAAAGGGGGCAGGAACCAGCTGGGTGTCAGAGGACTGAAGACCATGCAGACCGTAGGGGCTGAACCTGTTGAAAGGTTAATCATGGTGTCGGCGTTCACCAAGCCTTTGACTTCTTTCCGGTGTCTTGGTGCTGAGCTGCTCCCGTTGGCAGAGCGCTGGACTAACCTGCACTGGAGCCACGTGGTAGGGCATCTTCAGGTTACCAAAACATCGTTTCTTAATGGGCAGCTCCTGTCTCCCAATCTCTCATTTCCCTGGTAGGAATCTATCCTGTTCAGTTTAAGGTGGATCCTCTTACACTTGAGATCACCTTTTCTCTAATTAATAATCATGTAACTACATTATAATGATATGCCTTGTGTAATGACATATTCTGTGCCTAAATTACATCTAGTCTTTGTATAATAGTCATTCTTTAATAGTGAATAATAATACCTTTAACAAATGAACTCTGGCTAACGTATGGCCTCTTTCTGCGTGCTGTCATAAAATGTATGAAAATCCCAGGAGCTTCCACTGAATTTTTAGGATATGTATTTTTTCTGTAAGAGGCTATCTGATACAAGTGATACACAATGAGAGTTGAAATATTTTCAGATCTGGGACGATGTGAGTCCAATACCAAGATGGACAAAACAGCTCTTTGATCACCCCAGGGAGCTTATCAAGCTTATGTTTGGTCCATCTCCACTTTGTAGATGAGGAAACTGAGGCACGGAGGGCTTAAGCCATCCCCCGAGCTTGGGGGGAGTGGAATTGGAATTCAGAGCTTGTGGGCTTCGGGGCTGACCTCAATGATACCAGCTCAGGGATCCCTCTTTCAGTTTTAATTCTCTTTGTTTTCTGGACCATCATAAACTACCTTTCACAAGCTGGAGAATCCAAACAGGTTCGCCTGTACCTTTTCAGCACTTGTAGTTACCAAATCCGACAAATCTCTTGCAAAGGTGAGTTGCTCACCCTGAAATCAGCGCTCATTCAGACATGCAGACTGAAGCGGGGACTCCAGCAGTAAATACTGCTTAATTCTGGCACTTGCTAGATGTACAAACATCATTTGCTCAAGAAGTCAGCTATTTCCTCCTGATGGAGGGCCTGGCGGCACGCTGAGCACCGAGGAAGGGTGCTCGCGTGAGCAGATTGTAGAAGCAGGACGGACTGGTTTAATGGATTAAGCTACTTAAGAAAATTTAAAAAGACGCACCAGTTAATATGTATTCCTCCCTTGGTCGGCGGTAACAAGCTGGCGTTTTTGATTTCCCTGGCAGAGTTCCTCTCCTAAGCGATAAGCCAGACAGTCGTTCATTTGCTGAGACGTGATAGAAAATTGTAGATCATCGGAGGGAACCAGAGAGCCCTTGACTTCATAGGGAATGGGCTGCAGGTCTGATGTGTGGCCCTTCAGAGATTATTTTCTCCTTGGGCAGGGAGGGTGTGGGACCAGCCATCTCTGCATGGATGGCGCAGGAGGTTGGAGTTCTAAAGTGCGGAGGCAAGAGTCGAGTCTCCTCCAGGGGCTGGAACCTGGGTTCTCTGGCCAGTTCCAGCCCTGCCCTTCGAGAGGCTGGCTGGCCTCTGGGTCTTAGTCTCCTTGTGTTTAAAAAGGAGGAACTGCCTTCAGTACCTGCCTTGTGGGGATGTGTTTAGCTCTTCAGAGGAGGAGCTCTGGGTGAATGCTGGATTTTATTTTTAAATGTTGGAGAACGTATCTAGGACAGGCAGATGGCGGGTGTTTGCCTGCCGTGGAGACCGGGGATGTGTCCACAGAAACAAGAATGAGCGGTCAAGAGCTGGAAAGGAACTTGGATATCATCTATTCCTGCCTTATTTTACACCTGGGAAACTGAGGTCCAGGGAGATGGAGCCACGTCCCCAGATCCCAACGGTGAATCCCATGTGCCTTTCTCTTTTGAGTTGCTTCATGACCACGTGGTTTGGAAAGGTTGGTTCATGGTTATAGTTTGGCTGCCATTAAAGAGCCTTAGGAATGATTAAAAGGAAGGTTAATTATTTCTTAGGAATAATGGAACTGAGACTGTCATGTGTTAGAAGACACACAGCCAGGGTCACACTGTGACCTTAACTATGCTCTTCAAACCTGGTGACTATCTGCAAAGTCTGCTTTTTTGGACCTAAGTGACCACTGGTCTCAGCCAGCCAACCAGCCCCACCTTGCCCGGGCTGTGGCCTTTCTAGGGAGGCAGAGGGAGAAAAGGGACCCAACCTTGTCTGAGTTACCACTACAGTACCAGCTCTAAGAGGAGAGGCAGGGAGATTGTGGAGGGAAGGAAGGAGTAACAATCTAGTACTGTTTATTGAACTTCCAGTATATGCCACCTACTTTGTTACATTTACTTTATCCCTTTATTTTATATATATATATATATATATATATAAAATATATATCCCTCTATTTTACATATATATATATATATATATATATATATATATATATATGTATATATCATATCCCTCTATCCCTCAGCAACCCTGACAGGGAGGTGGGGTCACCCTGGTTTCACAAGTGGAAAATTCAAGCTCAGAGAGGGTGACTCACCTGTCTGAAGTCACACAGCTAATTACAGTGATAAGAGAATCCGGCATTTGGCGATTGTGATGGGATGTGCCTAATCACAGCCTTGGGTGCCCCAGCTCAGCCCCCGTTTGCTCAGCCCCCGTTTGCTCAGCCCCCTGCAGCCCCATATTGGAGGGTGGGGTGAAGAGGCAGATGGCATGGACTATTCTGAGACAGAAAGCTTTCCTGTGACTTTCTCCCACCCTGACATCTCAAGGGAGTTAGTATTTAAAAAATATCTGACCTTCTGGCTGGGCCTTGCTATTTTTGTTTTTGGAATGTCATGGCTTGGTAAGTTGGGTGGGTAAATCTATCTTATGAGATGTGTTTATTTTTTTCCTCCACAATCCGCTTCTGCCTTGCAACTGTCACTGCCTTTCAGAAAATGAAAAGAGTTCCTAATAAACCGAATCTCGCAGAGGGATGTCCTTGCATTTTTTTTCTCAGTGTGAACACTTGCCCCCTTTTATCTCTCCTCCTTTTATAGTTGATGGCGTTTTTGATGCTAGAACATTAGTGATGAATGGTTCCACATGTCTTTCATAGACTTTTCTCAAATATTAGCATGATATTTGTTCTTTATAACAAATTTTATTAGTGAAACATCTTTTAAAGGGTGGGAAAAAGTACCAAGAATAATGCGAAGAAAGTCTGTGCGCTTTCCGCCCAGCTCCGTTGAATTCTAATATTTTGTCATACTTGCTTCAGGTTGGTTGAAAGGAAGAACTCTTACAGCTGGAATTCATCGGGTGCCTCTGATTCCATTTGACAGAGGGTAACCACTATCCTGATTTTGATATTTTCTTTTCTTGCACATTTTCAAAACTACCTTCACATCTGGCTGTATCCATTAGAGTAGTATATTTCCCAAGATCAATGTAAGTGCTAGTCTGCCGCTTGCCTTTTTCACTAAGCATTAGTTTCTCAGATTGATCCATGGTGATTCGTGCCCCTCCACTTCATTAAATTGCAGCCCTGGGTAGTATTCCATTGTTGTGAATGGACCCGAGTTTTCATCCGTTCCCCTTTTGGTGACCATTTGGTGTGTCTTGCACTTTTGTATTACAGCAGTGCCACGGTGGAGATTCCCTTGCTATTGTCCTGCACACGCTTGCCCCCAGGCCTGGGGTATGTACCAGAAGGGGATCAGCTGGGTGAAAGCCCTGGTGCGCCTTGCACCTCACCGGGAGTTGTCAGGTTGCTCTTCTGAGTTGCTCCACACGTGTAGCCTGGGAGATCATATTGTACCCCTGCCACGTGAGAATATCAGACTTCAAATTTTTGCAAGTCTGGTGGGTGTGAAAGAGAACTCCCTTGTTTCGTTAATCATTCTCTGAGTACAAGTGAGGTTGAGTCCGTCTGAAGCATTCACTTGTTTGCTCATCCGTCAGCATACCTGTTCATGCCTATACTCTGACCGGGTTTTCTATTGGGTGGCCTATGTTTTCGTATATGGTCTTGTAAGAAAATCCTGAATATGGATCTTTCTGGGTTACATGTGTGGCAGACACCATTTCTAGTTAGTTGCTTATCTTTTACATTTGTTTAAAGTACCTTTTGAGGACTGGAAGTTTTACATTTCAATGCGGTCATGTTTATCACTCTTTATGGCCTGTGCTTTTTTTGAGTCTTCTTTTAGAAATCCTTCCTTACCCTGAGCTTGTCAAAATATGCCTTGGGACTTAAATGAAGCTCATTTTGCTTTTCTGGCCTTATTTCTTGGTTTGCTTTGGCGTTTTCTACACTTGCCTTGGGTGTATCTGTGCAGAGCAGAGTATAGGCTGCAGAACCATTTCCAGTGACTGTAGGAATGGTTGCAGCCATCCTGGGGCAGATGAGGCTGGGCTGAACTTGGGGTCAGAGCTGAATCCCCCTCTTCTTGACCCTTTGGCTGTTTCTGAGAGGTGCTGAAGTGCAGAGTTGATTGGTCTTCTCTGAAGCCTGGCTTATCTGCAAGCCTCATAAATTGGTTATAAAGTTGTCCCCTCTCTCGTCTTTCAGTTTATCTTCACTGCCTGATTCTTACTTCCTGCTGCTGCTGTCGATTGAAGCTGAAATGACAGAAGGCACATGGGGCCAAGTTCTCACCCTGGCCTGCCATGCGGGTCACCCTTGGTGAAGACACGGCATGTGTTAAAAGAGAACGCCTGTAAAAAGTTCGTCCAGAAAAGTTCTTTGCTTCTCTTCCTTCCCTCCTAGGAGCTCCGGAGTGTTTTACAGAACTCATCTCATCTGTTCATTGTCTTTTGCACAGAAGTACAAATAGGTTCAGGTAGGCTTTGGGTAAATTCACAGAACCTGAGCGTGTCAGAACCGGAAGGGTCCTTAGGAGCCGTCACTCATGCAGTCAACAAGCACTTCCTGAGTGTCTCCTCGGTGCCTGGCACTGGCGGGGACACAGGGCAGCAGAGGCCCCTGCCTTTGTGGTGGGGGAGCAGCCACTGAACCATAGGGGTCATTTCAGAGTGTGGTAGGTGTGATGGCGCCGAGAGGAAGGCCTTTTGGGTTGGGCGCCTCTGCTATTTTGTTATTTCAGGCAGACCTACCCTCTTCTCACTTAGGAGTCTGCAAACTGTGGCCCAGGGGCCAAAGCCAGCCCACCACAGCCCCTGAGCTAAGAATGGTTTCTACGTTTTTTAAATGGTTGAAAAAAAATTAAACATTTGCAATAGATTTTGATGATAGGGGACACTAACTTTGAATCTCAATCACCTGCCCCCTTCCCCGAAAAAGAATTCTGTTCTTTTCATTAGTAGACCCGTGCTACAGAAAATTGTTCTCAATTATGATGGTTGTATTTTGAATTTCATCAATAAAAATTGTGTGGAATATTGTTTTCTCTCCTATTATGTAAGTACTGGTATAATATCTTTAATTTGGCCTCCTGTCCTGCACAGCCTAGAATATTTACCATCTGGCCTAAAACGTTGGCAGACCCCTGTTCTAGCTGTGTGACGTCTTCAGTCTCAGTTTTCTGGTCTGCAGAATGGGCGTGGTGCCTATTTCAGAGGGCTATTGTGAAGGCAGAGAAAGAGAACGGATGTTAAAATCCTACCAGGTATTAGGAGCTTCAGTAGATGTTAGATTTTCCCTAGTGAGAAGTCAATAATCAACTCCTTAAGGGCTGTTAAAGGGAATGTAGGAGAGTTGGGGACCAGGGTGGGGTGGGGCTCAGAGCTCACCTTTGAGAATCAGTGTCCTGAGGAACAGCATCCCCCAGCGTTGCTGTCCAGCCCCTGAGCTGTGGACCTTGGACCTTGCAAGGGTTGCATCCTGACAGCTCTGCCAATCCCCATGATGTTAATGCCGCCTGGACATAACTTTCCTAATGAAGCATACCTAAAAAATGGAAGGGACAGCTTTGGGCCCTTAATGAGGCTATAAATACAGTACGAAAGTAATTTATAGAGCTGCTTCCTGGTGAAGAACTGTCCTTTTCCTAGACCTCTTCGCTTTCCCTTTGCTTGCCTCATTAATACTAGCCGTTGGCTTTCTTTGCTAACTCGTTTTAAGAAGGAAACAAAGCATTTGTCATTTTGTAGTGGCTGCTGCTGTGCATTGCATGGGAGAGGCAAAGGGGAAGCCGTGTGAAGTGCAGATGTGGGTCGGACAGCTAGGCTCACTCACTGTCAAGGTGACTCACTCCATCCATAAAGTGTTCCTGCAGGAAAGTTACACGCGATCTTCAGGGTCAGTGTAAATATAATACACTGTATGTGTAAATATGAAATCTGTGGGTGCCAAGGGTCAGCATTCCTGGGCTGAATCCATGAGTCATTTTATAACTTCTCACCTCTGTCCCTGGGCCGCGTATCTTCCTTGCAGGTGGGTACACAGAGACCGGGGCTCCTGGAATGAGCTAACAGGGCGGGCAGGGCACTGTGCAGAGTCTCGACAGAGCTGGAGACCTGGCTCAGCTTACGTGCTTGGAGACCGAGGCCCATCCTCACTCCAGGCTCAGATATCCACGCGAGACTGCCCTCCCTGGTGACAGCCAGGATGCTCCCTGTGGCCGAGCTCTGGTGGGAAGCAGCTAGTTTGATGAGAACCAAATGGCTCTGGGAAGTGCTCAGGACAGATGTCTGCGGTTCCACCCAACACCGATGCCACCACGAGGAGCAGTCTGGAGTCGAAGGGACCTTCGGGGATTTTTCCAGGATAGTTTAGGAACGAATCACGACAGACCTGCTCGCTTGGTGCTTTCGTGTGCCCATGCATGGACTGTACGTGTGTATTTGAAGGAGCGAGTCAAAGGGAAAACGGACGCTTGTCTTCAGTGGCCTCAAAACACTACGTCTGTTGGTGTCATGTTCCAGGCAGGGGGAAGAGGTGTGTTAATTCTCCAGGGAGGTTTGAGGGACGATCTAGTTGAGATCTGCGAATTGGAACGCTAAGCTGTGCGTGTGTCTGTACATATATGTGTCTGTGTCTTGCTTTGTTGTCATCGAGCCTGCCGACCAGATGATCAGGAAGCGAAAGATGAAAACGAAGGTGACCGGGCAGAAATCTGAAAGCAGGGCCTGTTGATAGTCTGCAGATGCCAAGTCCATCTCGCATCGCGGTAAGGCGTGACCTTAGCGGGAGGAGGTCGGCAGAGGGAGAGCAAAGCCTGTGGAGGGCTCCAGCCGGTGGAAGACGATTCCCATTTCTCAGCTGGAAAAGTCAGCATTGCTCACTGCATGTTCCAGAAGGAGCAGAATGCAGCAGCTGTCTTGAGTTTTTGCAGTGCCCCCTCATCAAGTAGAAATTTGTGGGTGCCAGAAATTTTGGAAGAAGCCGCAGCAGCAGGTTCTTTGCTTTTGCCCAATGGGGGAGGACTTGGAATTTTTTTTTCAGTCTTGGTGCAGATGGCGTAGTTATTTTAAGTAAGTGATGTGCTGCTGCAGTGAAAATGGGCAACTCTTTTTTCATTTTTCAGCCTAATGAAAAAAGAAAAAGGAGAAGGAGAAACCCCAGCTAGCCAACTTCGTGCTAATGCTTGTCTTTTTTGCATTCTAAATGTGTCCCAAGACACTGAGATGGGATAAACATTTCAGCTACTAGAAAGTCCTGCTGTCCGGCTGAAAAGATTTCTAACCTCTTTTAAAGCAGACGGGGTAGTAATTTACTTGCACAAATCCAGACACCCCTGTGTCCCTTATTTTTAACTATATATGTAAGATCCCACTCACCTTCCGGGGGATGACGCAGGGGGTAGATGGAACTTTCTAAGGAGGAGTGTGAGGGATGGGGGATAAATCAGTAACTGAACACTTGGTTTTCTTCTGAGAATGACCACAGATATTTACTGAGAACCTACTGAGTGCAGGATGCCCAGGATGGAGAGCAAAACGAAGCAATGCCCTTCGGCCTTTGGGGTCGTGCAATCTGGTGGGGAGAGAGTACAGATTCATTGGTGAGCACATTTGGGGTGAAGGAAAACACAGGACACGACCAGAGCAGAAAACAGGGATCAGCTTTAGATCGGGTGAAGGAATCTCAGAGTCAGTGATGTAAAGCTGAGGTCAGAGGACAAATGAGATTAGCCAGATGTACCAGTTTGCTGGAGCTGCCGTGACAAGGTACCACAGAGTGAGTGGCTTCAACAATAGACATTTATTTTCTCATGATTCTGGAGGCTAGAAGTCTGAGGTCAAAGTGTGCAGGGTTTGTTTCTTTTGAGGCCTGTCTCCTTGGCTTGTAGATTGCTGCCATCTCCTTGAGTTTTCACGTGATCTTCCCTGTGTGTGTGTGTGTCCTAATCTCTTTTTATAAGGACACCAATCAGATTGGATTAGGGCCCATGCTAATGGCCTCATTTTAACTTAATCAACACTTTAAAAGCCCTAGCTCCCAATATAGTCACATGCTGAGGTACAGGGGTTAGGACCTCAACATATGAATTCTGGGGGCACACAATTCAGCGCATAACAGCAGGTGGAACGTGCATGGAAGAATTGGGGTGAGTGAACAGTGTGTGCAGAGGACCACGGCAGGGCGGACATTGGTGTTGGAAGAAATGGTTGGAATGAGATTGTAGAGGTAGGCGGGGCCTGATCATGCCTGGCTTTGTAAACCATGGCAACAGTTTTAGATTTATTATAGGGGCACCGATGAGCCATCAGCAGCATTTAAAACCTCCCTCTGCTATGAGGAGAAGAAACTGGTGGGAGTGAGAAGTGAAAGGGGGAAGGTTGGTTTCAGCCAGGATTTCTCACGTCAGCACTCTTGACTTTTCGGGCTGGGTGGTTCTCTGTTGTGAGGGTCTGCCCCGTGCATCGCAGGTGTGCATTCCTGGCCTCTACTCAGAAGAGGCCACAACCGAAAATGTCTCCAGACACTGCCATATGTCCTCTGGGGGCCAAACTTGTCCCCCGTTAAGAGCCATTGGTTTAAAGAGGGCACGAGGTCTCGGTGGCTTGGATTGGATGGTGTCAGTTTAGTGAGGCACCTTGGATGGGTTTGAGGAAGATCTTTGAAGACAGAGTCAACATGATTTAACCTCTCTTTGCCTTGGTTTCTCCTCATACTCTCGAGCCTGCTGATACTGTCACTTCCCTAAAGCACAAGGCCCTGCGCCCCCTGTGTGGGTGATGGAGTTGCTCCGACGTGCACAGACTGCCCCTCTGAGTTATCATTCACCCGGCCCTGGGGATCCGAGGTCCTGCCGGTAGGGCACTGGGAGCCCCGTGGCTGCAGGACCACCTGTGTCCAACCCACGTGGCGTTTAGTCTCGGCATCGCACCCTCTCATTTATCAAGTCCCCGTGCCGCCAGCCTCTTGACTCCCAGAGCAAGCACTTTGGGATCTCGTCTGGACAGTTTTCTTGCCCCAGAAATCTGTTTATCAGAACAAGGTCTCACAGTTTCGGCGACTCTTCCAGGGGGCTTGCCTTCGAGGAGCTAGTTCTGCACAACCAAGTGTAAGTGACTTCCGAACACATCAGAATGGCAGTTACGTTCTGGAGCCCTGAAGAGTTCCCTGCTGGCCGGGGGGAGCCCAGAGCAGTTGTTAGGAAACAGCTGGCACGTGTAGGTTTTCAGTGTTATGTATTGTGTGTCTGGCTGAGATCCACCTCCAGGCTGTCCTTCCAGACTCCTCTCCTACGAGACCCACTCTGGCATCTTGCAACTCTGCCCGGAGGTGGGGAATTGGCCTCACGACCATCTCAGGGTTGGTGGTGGCTTCCTCAAGTCGAGCCTTGAGAGGGATTCTGATATCGACAGTGGGCTCAGTGGTCAGAGTCCACTGTGATTAGTGATACCTGACCTTGGTGTAGCATTGGGGAAATAGGGGCACAGTCTTCTCGCAATTCCTAACTATCAGAGCTCTGTGTTTTTTTATTCCATACCCATCGTGGCCTGTGCTGAGCCTGCCTGCTCTGGTCTTTGCCATCTTTCTGTAGATGTGACAGGTCCTTACGTTTCATCTCTTTGTCTATCAACGTCCACTGCAAATGCCACCTCTTTCCCGTGACCTTTCTTTAGTGCCTTGAATTCTGACTTTATCTTAAGAGCACTGGGGAGCCATTCAGTGGCTTTTTAAAGCCAAGAAGTGTCATGATTGATCTGCTCTTTAGAAAGGTCCCTCTGAGATAGACTCGAGGGGAGTCTGGGGTCACTTGTGGCAGTGATCCTGGTAAGAGATGGTGGTGATCTGGGCTGCAGTCGTGGCTGTGGCAGCGGAGACTAGCATGCAGGACTTGGTGACTGGCCATCGTAGGGGGTGATTGAGTGAGGAGGGGACAAGGAAGAATTTGAGGAACCCAGTGCAGGTTTTTAGGGCAGGATGAGGCCCCTCGCTGTAGCTGCTCTTCTAGAATTCTTCAGTGAATTACACAAGCTCATTTTCAGTAGGGTGTTCATGTACAGTATAAATTCAGTGCAGTGGGGCAGATGGTCTATAAGGAATAGCCATGGCACCTGGGCTGATGTGGTACCGCTTGCCTCTGGCTCTGTCTTTTCCAATTTTTTGCCCACTCGTTCCAGCTGTAAAATGTTTTTAGTGTAACCCCAGTAGAACTTTAGGCACACAACAGGGTGACTGCCCATTTCTCCTTGGGGAAGACTTCAGAGGCAGAGTAACACAGAAGTTGTATGCTAATGGGTGTGTCGGGATTTCCAGGAGACCCCATGAGTTGAAGGGCATTCCAGGTAAAAATTACAGCACATGTAAAGGATAGTGGCATGAAAGAAGGTGTGATGTCAGGGGTCTGGCATGAGATGCTTCTCTTGGCAAAGCTTGTGGAGGGGCATCGTGGGCCCTGCCCTCCCTCCTGCTGCCCCCAGGCAGGTCTGGACATCCCTCTTAGTACAGGGCACTAAAATTGTTAGTATACCCTTGTGCCTTTCCAGCCCGGAGGGAAGAGCACTAGCTTTCATCTATGCATCTTTAACACTTAGCAGAAGTGTCTGGTCATAAATGTTCAATAAATGCTTATTGAAAACTCAGGAGGGAGCCCTGGAGGGACCGGTCTTTTATTTCTCCTTTTCCTCTAAGACTTTCATTTCCTGATGGCTCCTGATCTCCCAGCCGTTGATCACAGCAGCTCAGACGGATCAGATTGATCCAGTTCTGGCTCCCTTGACAGTCTGCCCCCGGGGTCCACTGGTGGATGCATTTAGCTCTCCTTGGCCTTCCCTGTTTGCTTTCCAGCCCAGGAGTTCGCACTTTTGGGTGAGGGCCTTGGCATTCTGTGCCTGTGTTCAGCGGAGTCGAATCTAAACCTTGGGGCTCGGTGCTAAATCTCCTGAAACGCTTGGCAAGCAGCCCAGGGGCCTTGGGACTCTCTTAGGGTTAAAAGGCCTGTGTTGAAGTTTTGGTCTGGCCTTTGCTCCCCGTGTGACCCCAGGCAGGTTGGTTTTTGTGGGTGATTCCTGTTTCCTAAAGTGAAATGATGTCCCCGTATTCCCGCTGACTTGGCCCAAGTGCAAGGATTCTGTGATATAGGGCCGCAGAGTCTGAGGTCTGGACGGAGTCTGCAGTCCCTGCTCCTGGGTACTGGGAGGCCTGCGCTCCCTCTGTCTTGGCACCTTCCTTTGTAGCCACTGCCCATGGCCAGAAAAGAACGTGTGGGTTTTACTACCAGGCTTTTTGACAGAGAAAGAAGAAAAGTTCGTGAACCCCTGTTGTGTGCCCAGCACCAGCGAAGGGCTTTACCTGGGGCTCTCCGTTTAGTCCTCGCAGAATCCCTGGGGGTGGAGCAGATTCTGGGTCCCTTTCACAGATGAGAAAACTGAGTCCCAGAGAGGCAACGTCACCCACCAGAAGTCACACATACACAATCCGTGTCGAAGAAGAGTTGTGCGGTCCTGGGTTCTTGCTGCCTTGGCGGCGCCGTCTGACCTCCCTGTCCCCTGTCTCCCACAGAGAGCCAGCTGCTCCCCGGGAACAACTTCACCAACGAGTGCAACATTCCAGGCAACTTCATGTGCAGCAATGGGCGGTGCATCCCCGGCGCCTGGCAGTGCGATGGGCTGCCCGACTGCTTCGACAAGAGTGACGAGAAGGAGTGCCGTGAGTGGCCTGGCCCTTTGCTGGGGCAGGAGGAGGGTGGCGGCAGTCCTGGGGCATCAGCGAGGAGTTCTGGGTCTGACTCAGCCCTGCACGCTCTGCGTGCTGCCCACAGCGGGGCCAGGGCCTCTGGGGGCAGGGCTGTCCTGCCCTCTCCACCTGTAGTTCTGTCTCAGAGCAGCGTGGTCTGTGCAGAAACAGGGGTCTTGGTGGGGTGGGAGCCACAGCTTTGGGGGAGCAGAGGACCTGTCCACCAGGCTCTACTCACCCTCCCGCTGGGAGACTCTCACTGCCTTCACTTTGCACGCGAGGATGCTGAGACTCCCAGAGGTTATGTAGCTTCAGTATCTTCTAACCAGCGAGCAGCAGACCTGGATTTGAACCCAGGGCTGCCTGACCCCAAGGTCCAGGCTGGTAAGCATCTTGCACATCTTCTACATTGTGCAGTATTCTTGAGGATGAAATAAGCTTTAGCATCACGTCAAGTGTCTAGCGTGGAGTTGGTACTGACTTTGTAGTAATCTGCTTCCAAATGCCCTTTTCTTTGCCAACACCTGGACACATCTTCAAATGGGCAACACCAGGACCGGGATTCTTTCTGATCCTCTCCACCCCCTCCTTCTTCAGCCTCTTTCCCGTTTTGTACCCAAAATCCGCGTGAGATGTGAGTCAGTGGTAATCTGCGAGAAAGGAGGCACCAGGGATGTGAGTTGAGGGGCCTCCAGGAAGTGGAACGATCCTCCCTGCCCCGTAGAGGTGTGTTTCTCTTCTTTGCCAAAGTTTGGTGCTGCAGAGGGAGCTGGGCCACGGCACGCTGGCCGGCAGGAAGTACACCGGGAGTCCTGGGCCCAGGGTCGTCCGGTGCCTGGGGACCACACAGCTGGACGATGGTTCTTGGCTGTTTCCTGGGCTTTGGGCACCAGGCCACAGGGCCTCTCGCACAGGAGAACTATGTGTTCTGGCTCTGAATCTGCCGTCTTTTTGGGAGCCAGCTGAGGAAATGAGGAGAAGATGATAATTTGAACTTTTCACATAGCTGTTACCGGGATTTGAGGCTCAGCTTGTTGTTGCGCAGGAAGGAGCTCTGGGTTTGGGGCCCCCTCTGGAGCCAGGCCCCCTCTTCCTCGTGATGTACTCCCTCTGAGACTGGCCCCTCTGAGATCTGTCCAGTATCCCTGCTGCCTGCCCCCGCTCTTCAGAGAAGTTTTGGGAGGGATTGGGTTGAGGGTATGTTTTTTGTGGGAAATAGTTCATTTTCTTTGTTGCTTGTGATTTCTTCTGAATCGACTATTATACATAATGCATTTTTATTTTTGCAGAATTAAAAAAGAGTATTATGTCTATTGCAGCTTTTTCTGTTTCTAGCCTGGCTTCAAAATTGCTAGAAATTGAATGTTTGTAATTTGAGTTTCAAATGAGATAGTATGCGTGAACCCTATAATCTGTCCAGTTCTGAGCATTATTAAACACTCTGAATGTGTGGAATGATCATTTTTGGAATATGGTGTGTATTGGAACTCCAGTAAATGCAGATTGTCTTTAGCTGAGCTGGGAATGTTCAGAACGGGACACGTTTGTGACAGAATACAGGATCGGAAGTTGAGACCTAAGTTACATCCCCAGCTTTGTCAATTTCTACTGTGTGATTATTAAAGTTCTCTGTGACAAGCTGTGTCCTGTGCCAGTCCAGTTCCATGATTTCAGAATTCATGCGTAAACGGGAAGAGTTGGTGGAAAGAGAAATTTTAAAAGAAAAGAAAAGAAAAGAAAAGATAGTGTGGGCAGCTGCCTGGCGCAGTTTGGTTTGGTTTGGAACAGGCTCGCCTTGGCTATTCTCCGTTAATTTTTTTCTCCTCATTACCGACCTGTCACCCCCAAGTGTAGTAGAGACTTGATTGGCATTTATTTAGTCTTTTGATCAAAACATAATTTGAAAAACCATACACATAAACACATGCATTCGAAAAACCTTTCCTCTGTTGCCCTTCTTTTCTCCTTTGGTCTTTAAATTCTAAAAACAGAAGAACACTAGAAAGTTTAGACAACAGAGGGAAGGAAAAGAAGTCCTTTTTCTAAGACAAAGTTTCCTTGCATTTCAGATTTCTTACATATTCCCTTCTCAGTCTAGGACCTGCGGGTTGAGCCCTGGAGAAGGACTGTGTCCAAATCCCAGCCCTCCCTTCCATCCCTCTCCCCCAGCGCTGTGTGATCTTAGAAAAGTTACCAGAATGGTCTAAAACTTAGCCATTGGAAGGATTAAATGAGAATTAATTCCTTAACCTTCTGCTGCCTCAATTCCCTCCTCTCCAAAATGAGAATAATCAGCCTTCTAAGTGACATTGTTGTGACGTTTTAATGCATGTTAAGCACACAGCACAATGCCTGGGTATAGTCAGTGACTTGTAAACGGTAACTGTTATTGGTCAGTCCACACAAAGTATATTCATTGTCATGGGGACGCGTGATTGAGTAACCTGCTTTTTCTACTTCAATGTAGAGGCCCTTTGCCACGTTACCATACATGTAGCAATGATAATTGGTGTTTGTGAGGTTACCTACTGTTCCATCCAGTAGATGCACTGCAGCCTAATTATTCCCCTCTTGTCGGGTGTTTGAGTCTCTTTTGCTTTTTTACTTCTGCTGATCAAAATGTTTAGGGTCGACAGCAATCCCACTACTGGGCATATACCCTGAGAAAACCATAATTCAAAAAGAGTCATGTACCACAATGTTCATTGCAGCTCTATGTACAATAGCCAGGACATGGAAGCAACCTAAGTGTCCATCGACAGATAAATGGATAAAGATGTGGCACATGTATACAATGGAATATTACTCAGCCATAAAAAGAAATGAAATTGAGTTATTTGTAGTGAGGTGGATGGACCTAGAGTCTATCATACAGAGTGAAGTAAATCAGAAAGAGAAAAACAAATACCATATGCTAACACATATATATGGAATCTAAAAAAAAAAAAAAAGGTTCTGAAGAACCTAGGGGCAGGACAGGAATAAAGACACAGACGTAGAGAATGGACTTGAGGACATGGGGAGGGGGAAGGGTAAGCTGGGACGAAGTGAGAGAGTGGCATGGACATATATACACTACCAAATGTAAAATAGGTAGCTAGTGGGAAGCAGCCGCATAGCACAGGGAGATCAGCTCGGTACTTTGTGACCACCTAGAGGGGTGGGATAGGGAGGGTGGGAGGGAGACACAAGAGGGAGGAGATATGGGGATATATGTATATATAGCTGACTCACTTTGTTATAAAGCAGAAACTAACACACCATTGTAAAAAAATTATACTCCAATAAAGATGTTAAAAATTTAAAAAAATTTTTTTAGTAAATAAATAAAATGAGAGAGTTGAATAAAACAAACAAACAAAAACAATGTTTAGGGTCGATTAAGGAACTTATGCATGCCTGGAGGGTAGAAATACAGGATGGTTTCAGCCAGAGCCAGGCTGGGCTGGGCTGAGGTCTCCAGGGTAGGTACCATCTGGTCCATCCTTGCGACGGCTCCCTGAGAGTTGTCCATTTAGAATTTGTGCCGCCTCCTTCTGTGTCTCGTTCAGAAGTTACAGAGCTCTTTCACTGATTCTCTGGAACAACTTGGTACTTACAGGAAGGAGAGAGAAGGTGGCTGATACTCTCACTTGGTAGAGGTGATTGCCTCAAAAGCCCTACGACACAGCTTTGGCACTTAGAAAAGAATACACCTAACCAAGGAGAAGTCTTGCCCTTGCCGAAGGGTGAGAGAAGGGCCTGGAGAAGTGTGTCTTGGAGGGATACGAGGCAGAGAGCAGCTATTCTGTATCCACGGCAGAGGAAAGATTTTCGTGAGACAGGAAGAAACTTTTTTATTATAAAGGTAATAAAATGTTATGTTGTAAAAATCGGGGGAACAGGGAAGGAGAAAAACAGAATCCCACATAGAGTCTGTACGCTACCAGACCCACTGTGGGCATCTTACAAGTTTACATTCAGGCTTTTCTCAGTTGTAATCACCATAGGTATATGATTTTATATTTTAATTTTTTTCCCAGGTAACATTTCAACATATTAACATTTTTCTATGTTTTTTCCCCCATATTTCCCTATCACTTTTAACGCTTAAGTGGCCCATTCACTTGGTGAATAAATATAGTTTATTTACTTATTATTTGGTATTTATGTTGTTTCCAGTTTTTCACTGTTAGAAATAGTGCTTACGGTTGTGAAATGAGGGTAGATATGACTTTCCCCCTGTTTTGAGAAATGGTCTTCAGCTCGATTCTCAGAAATGCCATGACCAGGTTGAAGGACAGGAGCCTTTTCTGCCTCTTGCCCACTTGTTCTGCTACTGGTTTGCATCAGCTTTTGCTCACGGGCAACATGTGAGACGTCTGGCTTTGTTTTAGTCTTGGCAGCATTGGGAAATACCTTTTTTAAAAAATCGGTTTTCTGGTTCGTTTAATAGTTGAAAACAGTTACATATTTTAATTTTCATATTTTAAGTTATCTAAAGAGGTTGAATGTTTTCCCCAACCCCCTATGGACTAGTTGTATTTCCGACCTTGTGAAATATCTATTAATGGACTAGAATAAATTTCCAATTGGGTGGAGTCATTAGATTTTCCACCTTAGAGTTTTGAGAGTAGGGGCTCCTTTGGGGATAGTCTGGGTGTATTTCTGTTCTTGGTTAGCAGAATGCCCTAAGTGATCGTTTTAGCCAAATAACTTTTTGTTATAATAAAGGAATAAGGATATGTTTTAGAAAAGCATACAAGTTCCATGGAAGCCCTGATTATGGCAAGAGCAATGACATGCCGTTACTTGAGCTTCTCCTGGGCTGCACTGTCCCAGGCACTTTACATTATAGTAATTCACGGATTGTCACGAGCCTTATGAGAAAGGGACTGTTATTATCTCCAGATGAGGAAACTGAGCCACAGAGAGATGATGCAGACCCTGTCAGCTGTCCCAGCGTGTAAGTCCTCATAACCTTCCTCCATCAGAGACCACCGGTGGGTTCATTCAGTCTTTTTGTACATGGATCTCTGTTATTCTGCTGAACAGGATCGTACTGTATGTTATCACTACTGATCTGATTTTTTAAAAATTAAGAAACGTCGAAAATGTTTTTCTGTGTACAGGCATACCTTGGAGATACCGTGGTTTCACTTCTAGACCACCACAATAACGCGAGTCACACAAATTTTTTGGTTTCCCAGTGCATATGAAAGTTGTGTTTACACTATACTGTAGTCTATTAAGTATGCAATAGAATTATGTCTAAAAAATAATGTACATACGTTAATTAAAAAATACTTTCTTGCTTAAAAATACTAACCATCATTTGAGGCTTCAGCGAATTGCAATCTTTTTCCTGGTGGAGGGTCTTGCCTCGGTATTGATGGCTGCTGACCGGTCACGGTGGTAGTTGCCGAAGGGTGGCATGGCTGTGGGAATTTCTTAAAATGTTACTTAAAAGTGAAGTTTGCTGCATTGATTGACTCTTTCATGAATGATTTCTCTGTGGTGGCAATGCTGTATTTGATAGCATTTTAGCCACAGAACTTCTTTTAAAAGTGGAGTCAGTCCTCTCAAACCTGCTGCTGCTTCTTATCAACTAAGTTTATGTAACGTTCTAAATCCTTTGTCATCATTTCAACAATCTTCGCAGCATCTTCACCAGGAGTAGATTCCATCTCGAGAAACCACTTCTTTGCTCGTCCATAAGAAGTAACTCTCCTCATCCATTACAGTTTTATCATGAGATTGCAGCAATTCAGTCATATCTTCAGGCTCCACTTCTAGTTCTAGGTCTCTTGTTGTTTCCACCACATCTGCAGTTACTTCCTCCACTGAAGTCTTGAACCCCTCAAAGTCTTCTGTGAGGGTTGGAATCAACTTCTTCCAAACTCCTGTGAATGTTGATATTTTGACCTCTTCCCATGAATCACGAATGTTGTTAATAGCATCTAGAATGGTGAGTCCTTCCAGAAGTTTTTCAATTTACTTTGCCCAGATCCACCAGAGGAGTCACTACCTTTGGCAGCTATAGCCTTATGAAATGTATTTCTTAAAAACTAAGACTTGAAAGTCAAAATTACTCCTTGATCCATGGGCTGCAGAATGGATGAGGTGTTAGCAGTCATAAAAACAGCATGAATCTCACTGTACATCTCCATCAGAGCTCTTGGGTGACCACGTGCATTGTCAGAGAGCAGTAATATTTTGAAAGGAATCTTTACTTCTGAGCAGTAGGCCTCAAGAGGGGGTTTAAAATATTCAGTAAACCATGTTGTCAACAGATGTGCTGTCATCCTGGCTTTGTTGTTCCATATAGAGAACAGGCAGTGTAGATTTAGCATCATTCTTAAGGGCCTTAGAATTTTTAATGGTAAATGAGCATTGGCCTAAACTTAAAATCACCAGCTCTTTTAGCCTCCTAACAAGAGAGTCAGCCTGTCCTTTGAAGTTTTGAAGCCAGGCATTGACTTCTCCTCTCCAGCTATGAAAGTCGTAAATGGCGTCTTCTCCCCATATATTGCTGTTTTGTCTACATTGAAAATTTATAGTCACCTTTATTGATGATCTGAGCTAGAGCCTCTGGATAACTTGCTACAGCTTCTACATCATCACTTGCTGCTTCACTCTGCACTTTTATGTTATGTTCTTTCCTTAAACCTCATGAACCAACCTCTGCTAGCTTCAAACATTCCTCTGCAGCTTCCTCACCTCTCTCAGCCTTCACAGAATTGAAGAGTTAGGGCCTCGCTCTGGATCGGGCTTTGGCTTAAGGGAATGTTGTGGCTGGTTTGATCTTCTATCCAGACAACTCAAACTTTCTTCCTATCAGCAATAAGGCTGTTTTGCTTTCTTATCATTTGTGTGTTCACTGGAGCAGCACTTTTAATTTCCTTCAAGCACTTTTCATTTGCATCTACAGCTTGACTACTTGGTCAGCACTAGAGGCCTAGCTTTTGGCCTGTCTTGGCTTTCAACATGCCTTCCTCCCTAAGCGTAATCATCATTTCTAGTTTTTTATTAAAGTGAGAGACTTGTGACTCTTCCTTTCAATTGAACACTTAGAGGTCCTTATAGGGTTATTATTTGGCCTAATTTTAATATTGTGTCTCAGGGAATAGGGAAGCCTGAGGTGAGGGAGAGAGCTGGGGGAATGGCCAGTTGGTTGATGGAGGAGTCAGAACACACACAACATTCATCAATTAAGTTCGCCATCTTATATGGGTGTGGTTCGTGGAGCCCCCAAACAATGACAATAGTAACATCAAAGATCACAGATCACCATAACAAATATAATAATAGTGAAAACATTTGAAATATTGTAATAATTACCAATATGTGACACAGAGACACAAAGTGAACAAATGCTGTTGGAAAAATGGCTTGTCACAGGGTTGCCACAGTCTTCAATTTGTAAAAAACTCAGTACCTGCAAAGTGCGATCAAGTGAAATGCAGTAATACGAGGTATACCTGGAAATGATTTCTAAAGTGGCTGTTAGTCCTGTGAATCTCTGAAAGAAGAGACTGTACTTTATTACTGCCCCTTGCTGTAATAATAAAGCGGCAATCCAAATTTCTAGAACATACATGTGACCTGGAATCAAGAGCCTTAAGCTCTCCTGCCAGCTCTGTGTTGGATTGCAGCTGCCATCTCTCCGTGGTCTAACCAAATGGGGGAGGGATCTTGGAGGGTTGAGATCCGTGTTACAAGGTGGTTCGTTTTCTTCTTTGAAAAATTACATTGATCGCTATTTTTGTTTTTGTTTTGTTTTTGCGGTACGCGGGCCTCTCACTGTTGTGGCCTCTCCCGCTGTGGAGCACAGGCTCCGGATGCGCAGACCCAGCGGCCATGGCTCACGGGCCCAGCCGTTCCGCGGCATGTGGGATCTTCCCGGACTGGGGCACAAACCCGTGTCCCCTGCATTGGCAGGCGGACTCTCAACCACTGCGCCACCAGGGAAGCCCTTGATCGCTATTTTTGAGGCATGTACAGACTTTTAAGGTCCCAGGCCCTTTATGTGTGTGTGTGTGTGTGTGTGTGTGTGTGTGTGTGTGTGTGTGTGTGTGTTTGTTGGCGGGGCTGGGGATGGGGATAAATTCAAGAATCTTGTCAAATGATAAAATTTTAATGAATCTCCAAATCCAGAGGCATAGAAAAATAGGTGAAAAAATGGAATTTGCTTTTAGCGTTCCCAGCCATTTCTTGAGCACGGCTTTTAATTGCACCAGTGTGATGGCAGAAATCCAGGAGATTGGGCTGAGAGGGCAAGTTTGAAATAATGATCACCAAGGAATGTAAGGGGAGGAAAGCCCAGCCAGAAACTCTTCTTTCCTTTTTATGGTCTTCATCATAGGCCTCTAGGTGGCGCCACATATAATGTTTTCTTTTAAACCTGGTGTTTCAGGGCAAGCAGAGATGAGGGGAAATAACTGGATTCTGCGTTATTCTTCTCACCAAACTTTAGCAGTAATTCAGCGATTTCACCAAGGCACCTACTGCTTGGCTCACATGCAAAATGCCCCAGGAAATCAGGCAGTTTCCATGGGGTGGGTACAGTTTGCTTCTTTCTCTCTCAGGCTGCTCTGTCTTTTCTCAGAGAACGGGGTGTGAGAGCTGACATGCTGTGACCTGGGAAAGCAGCCTGTCAGTGAGCTGGGGGATGCAACTACAGTGGGATCTAATCCTCCCCTGCTGCTGTGTAAGAAGCAAAACTGGCACAACGCTATCATTATGGGTTGAATTGTGTCCCCAGCCCCCAAATTCATATGTTGAAGTCCTAACCCCAGTACCTCAGAATGTGACCTTGCCGTAAAAAGGAATGAAATTTTGCCATTTGCACCAACACGGACAGACTTGGAATGCATTATGCTAAGTGAAATAAGTCAGACAGAGAAAGACAAATACTGTATGATATCACTTATATGAGGAATCTAAAAAATACAACAAACTAGTGAATGTAACAAAAAAAAAGCAGACTCAGAGATACGGAGAACAAACTAGAGATTACTGTGGGTAGGGGGGAGGGGCAGTGTAAGAGTAGGGGATTAAGAGGTCCAAGCTATTAGGTATAAAATAAGCTATAAGAATATATTGTACAACACGGGGAATGTAGCGAATATTTTCTAATAACTATAAATGGAGTATAACCTTTAAAAATTGTGAATCACTGTATTGTACACCTGTAACTTTTATAATACTGTATATCAACTATACAATTAAAAACGTTAAAAATTAAGATAGCATGAAAAAACAAAAAAATGTGACCTTATTTGGAGATAAGGCCTTTATAAAAGTAATCAGGTTAAAATGAGGTCACTAGAGTGAACCATATCCAATACGCCCTTATAGGAAGGGGGAATTTGGACACCGAGATCCATCCAGGGGGAAGACGATGGGAAGACAGAGAGAGAGGATGGCCATTTGCAAGCCAAGGAGAGAGGCCAGGAACAGATCCTTCTTCAGCCCTGAGAAGGAACCAGCCCTACTGACATTATGATTTAAGGCTTCTGGCCTCCAGAGCTGGGAGACAGTACATTTCTGTTGTACCACAAAGTCGTGGCACTTTGTTACAACATCCCTAGCAAAACTAACCAGCCATCTACCCATCTCTTATTTTTTAAAAATTGTTAACGTAATGAGTGAGTGACAGCTGTCCCACAGCTGTGTAACAGGATGAGGTTCACAGACATCCTGCTTCTATTTTTTTTCTTTAACAGTTTGAAAGTAAGAATCTTACCGTTACAGGTTGAATTATGTCCCCTCCAAGGACATGTTGTCGCCCTAACCCCCAGTATCTCCAAATGTGACCTTATTTGGAGCTGGGATGTTGCGGTTGTGATTAGCTAAGATGAGGTCCCACTGGAGTCGGGTGGGCCCTTAATCCAATGTGACTGGTGTTCTTATAAGAAGCAGTGTGAGGATATGAGGCTTCGAAGAAGGCCATGTGACAACAGAGGCAGAGATGGGAGTGATGCAGCTACAAGGCAAGGAATCCCAAGAATTGACAGCTGCCCCCAGGAGCTAAAAGGAGGCAGGGAAAGAGTCTACCCTGGATCTCAGAGGGAGCATGGCCCTGCTGACACCTTCATTGCAGTCTTCTGGCCTCCAGAAACACGAGAGAATAAATTTCTGTTGCTTAGAGCCACTCAGTTTGTGGTACTTTGTTACGGCAGCCCGAGGCATCTAATACACATACTTCCAAGGGATAATTCAATCGATTTGGGCTTTTGTGGGCTGGCCCAGCCCAGTACGTGTGGGCTTTCTTTTATCAACCTCCCCGCTGGGAGAGGTGGGTGGAGCCTGGCAAGCCATTGTTAAATGCTGAATTTCAAAAGCCTTCTGAAGACGCCGAGCTTCTTAAAACGGGGGTCTAGAGAATATCACTGTGGTTTAACACTCTGTCCATTAAATGCTTCAGAATGAAAGTTCACATTCCTTCCCAGCACTTGTGGTGAGGAAGGAATCCAAGACCTGTGTGTGTTAATGTTGTTCTTTTCTAACTTAGTCATGTTCTTTGTGTAGTTGCTTTTAAACATCTCAGATAATTCCAGGCATGGCCCCCACTTCACTTAGTTTCTTTCATCTCAAATTTGAGACCATAAATCCTGTGGTTTAAAACAGGGGCTTTGGGGGCCAGCCTCCATTTATGACCTCTGAGGCTCTGGGCACCAACTTACCTACCTCTACACCAGTTTCCTCATCTGTAAAATGGGGATCATAACAGTACCTACTTCAGGGGGCGATAGTTAGAAACATTTAATAGGCGGTGTGTCCAGGCGGTAATGCAAGTTAGAAATAGGGTGTAGGTCAGCTCTGCTGACCGCAGGGCATTGCTGTCAGTCTTAAATCAGCTGATGTATGTGGGGCTCGGAGTTGGGGTGCCGGGCCTGGGTTAAGCATTCAGTAAGTGCTAACTGATACTGTTCCCTCAAAAGTGCCGATGACATTATCCTCAAACCCGAGTCTGCAGTGACATTCCTGGTCCTGCAGTGCTAGACGTCCAGGCCATCCCTTGCACACCCCCTCTCTTCCTGCTCTCTCTTTGAAAGGCTAAGCCTTAGAAACCCCTTCCTTTGCTGGGTCAATATCTTCTTTTCACTCCAGAGAGTCTTGAACACACAGTCATGAGCTCTTATGAAATTCTCTTTAGCTTAGAGCTCCAGGGAGGCAGCCAGACACACAGAAGCCGCTGTATGAGGGAAGGAAACAAATACTTGAGGGCCTTGGGTGAGCCGGGCAGGCCCTTAGGGTCACAGGGAGGGGGGTTTGGAAGTAGCTCTCCTGCGTTCAGCTGGGAACCTGTGTCTTCACAGCCCTGCACTTGTCCCCCACCCACCAGAGTGTTCCCAGCTCTGCCCTAGTCCCACACAGTTAAGCACCTAAGTGGATTTTGATGACAGCATTTTGCTGCATCGCTTCAACAGTCTTCTGAAGTCTCTGCCTTCACTCTGTCGGCCTGAAACCCGCACCGCCCCCTGCAGCCCCCAAGGTCTAGGACTCGTAGAAGTCACAGCCTTCCAGGTCCTCTCCCCGCTCCCAGATGTGCGTTTTGTGCCCTGTGCCAATGGTGCAGTCCAGATGTTGGGATCGTCGTATAAATTCCCAGGTAGTCTCCTGACAGCTACGTAGGGACAATTTCTGGCTTGTCGGGCTATGCCTGACCTTAACACGAATGTGACCATATGCTCACTTTTCTAAAAGGACCCTGGCCGCTGTTTGAAGATGCCAGCAGTTTTACACTAGGTGGAGAAATACGAAGTGCTCCGAAACTCTCTGGGTGTATCAGTTGCCTGGGGCTGCTCTAACAAAATACTGCAAACCGATGGCTTAAAAGAACTGAAATATATTCTCCCCCAGGTCTGGAAGCTGGACATCCAGAATCAAGGTGTCCACAGGGCCGTGCTCTCTCCGAAGGCTCTAGGGTACAGTCCTTCCGTGCTTCGTCGCCGGCATTCCTTGGCATCTTTGACTTGTAGAATCAACAGTCCAGTCTCTGCCTCCGTCATCACCTGGAGTCCACCCTATGCATGTGTCTCTGTGTCCAAATTTCCCTCTTCTTAAAAGGATACCCATCGTTGACTTAGGATCCATTTTCATCCAGCATGACCTCATCTTAACTTGATTATATATATGCACTATTTCTAAATAAGGTTCCATTCTCAAGTACCAGGACACTAATAACCTGCCACACCAGGCGCATTAATTTTTTTTTAATATAAATTTATTTATTTATTTACTTATGGCTGAGTTGGATCTTTTGCTGCACGTGGGCTTTCTCTAGTTGCGGTGAGTGGAGGCTACTCTTTGTTGTGGTGCACGGGCTTCTCATTGCGGTGGCTTCTCTTGTTGCAGAGCATGGGCTCTAGGCGAGTGGGCTTCACTAGTTGTGGCACATGGGCTCAGTAGTTGTGGCTCACGGGCTCTAGAGCGCAGGCTCAGTAGTTGTGGCGCACAGGCTTAGTTGCTTCGTGGCATGTGGGATCTTCCCGGACCAGGGCTCGAACCCGTGTCCCCTGCATTGACAGGCGGATCCTTAACCACTGCGCCACCAGGGAAGCCCTGGGTGCATTATTGACAAAGTAGAGTGTGCAGTGGCCAGCACCACCCAGGACCAGGCCTGCACAGTCAGCTCCCTTGGATGTCCCTGTACTGGATGTGTTCTCACTGCATCCACTTGGGGTAATTTGCTGTTATTGTTCTACTCCTGCCTTTATAGCTGGTGGTCATGGAACAGGACCAGGTGTGTCAATAGAACAGGACTAATTGAAAGCCTGGGGAGAGTGCTTTATATGAGAAAATAAATTAATATATTCTTTTAAAGTCAGTTCTAAAAGTAGCCTTACTTCTGTGACCTGGTGCCTTGACTTGGCTACTTGCATGATAGAAAAAGAAAGTGCTCTGACGCTAGTTAGTGTGTATGGCAGCCTGTGAAAGTCCTGTGCCTTTAAAAGCCACAGGGGTGGGAGGTGCTGCAACGAAATGGATACCTGTAGCTCTCTGCCTTCCAGCGCACCTGGGAGGAAGCTGGGAGGGCTCCCAGCCAGATTGGGCTGTAGACGGCTTTTCTGTCCTGCACGAAGACATGAAAAACATGAATTCATTTCTAAATCGGAAGCTTGCACATAAAATTGGGATTATCAGGTTTGCTTGGAAAATTAGATGTAGCGTTCGGATACTCTGCACTCAGAGAACCTTGTTTCCACCCTGAGTCTATCGTGCATTTCACCATCTTGCTCATTCGAAGGCCTTCAGTGTTTCTTTAATTCTAAGACACACATCTTTTTACATTTTCAGGTCTCTGAAAGCGAGATGCCTCTTACAATCGATGGGATAAGAAAACGTGTGTCCTAGTTTAATTGGAGAGTTTTTTTCTTTCTCCGTTGTATGTAAATTAGTGGCATCCCTTACAATCGGTGGTGTCTTAGAGTCAGTGAAATTGAATTCATTTTCTCTGATTGTCAGCATAGGGCGTTTCAGCCCAAGGTCCTGACATTTCCAAACAGATAGAAATACCGCGTGTGTCTGTTTTCCTTGGGGTGCTCGCTGCGCTTCGGGACAGGAGGCAGCGTGCAGTGCGGGAGGGGTTGGCTCTGGGGCCACAGGGCCTGGGTTGAATCCTAGCTCTGTCACGTGTGAACTGTGGGCCCTGGGCAAGGTACTTAGCCTCAGTTTCCTTAAATCCCGGGGAATTTTTATGAGGATTAAATGAACTAAAACCTTGAAAACTCTTCAAACTGCTGCTGGCACCAAGCACGTGCTCAGTAAACAGTAGCTGTGCTCTTACTGGCAGCGTGGAGTCTTTAGATCTCAGCTCTGCCGCTGGCTATCCACTTCCCTGCGGGAGCCTTAGTTTCTTCATCTGCGAAATGGGAGCAGGTCTGGAAAGGGGGGTATGAGAGTCAGATGTTCGAGTGCTGTCTGGCGCATAGCAGGCACTTAATAAAATACGCTTTCCCATCTTCTCCCTTCCCCAGTGATGCGTATTCCCTGAAAGGGAGAGTCTCCAGGGTTGCCAGAGAATTTTTGATCCAGGCTCCCTCGGGCTCCCACAGTCATCAAAGATGTGCTGGAAGATGCTCGCTACATTCTACTTTCCAGCAGGTTCTCTAAACTAAGGAAGGTGGACCGTTCTGTTTCAGAAATACTGGGAATATTCAGGACGGCAGCACACTAGTCAAAGTGATCAAGTCCCCTTCCCTGGACGATTTTCAGGAGACAGAACCCAGGGACCCCGTGACGCCCTGTTTTAAGGGATGTGCTGTGCAGCAGCCTAGGGTGGAGGAGCCCCGTGCCATCTCACGTCCCCATCGTCCCCACCAGAAGGCAAGAGGAATCAGACTCTCTACCAGAGGTCCCGGTTCCCCTTCCCTTGGAGCTCGGACAGGAGACCCCAGACTCTCTGTTTGGGGGATGTTGAGGCAGGTCTGTTGAGGCAAGGCACCCTGCAGCCTAGAGAAAAACTGGGAGGAGTGTGTCCAATTTAGTATCTTCCTAGAGGGGAGAGGAACTTTTTCGTTTTCTGAAGTCACCAAGGCTCCCAGTTCTTAGAAAGTTTTGTTTTATTATTTAGTTAGGGCTCCCCCTCTCACATTCCTGCCAGTGTCGTTCTAATCCTATTCTGGTGGGGACAGGGCGACTCGAATGGCGTCTCCCAGAGGCCCCACCAAGCCCTATCTGGCTTCCTCAGTCCCTCCCAGGTGATGGCCGCTGCTGCTTGGGACCTGCCACTGCTTTCTTGGAAACCACCAATCTAAATACCAATACAGTCACCAGCTGAGAAGTTAGTGGCATGCAGTCATCCTGACGTCTTCTTTCAAATCAACTCTTTCGCACAAACATCAGCCTCACTCTGTCTCGCCAGTCCTCCCTGCCACTTCCAGAGAACTGTTACTACCAGCGCTGTGTGCTGCCTTTTCTCCGCCTGCAAAAAGGGGAGAATCTCAGTGAAGCGCCCTGAGCTGGGAGGGTTCACGTTCCTGTGTCACTGCAACGCATGTGGCCAGGTTGCCTGGGCCCCGATATTCTGGTGGTGCTCTCGTTGCCAGGACTTGGCTGGAGCTGCAAGATGTCGTCAGTGGTAACAGGCTCCATAATTGCTAATAAAATTTAAATGACTGCAAAATCACAGAACATCAAAAACATTTTTTTTCCTGGCACATCCAGACAAATCTTGCTGATCCAAGTGAGGCTGTGACTGGGCAGTCTTTTTATTTTTGTTTTTTTATGCAGACTTGCACTTTCATCTGCGATAAAGCTACTTTGCAATTGCCTAATGGCTTTTTCAAAAATTCAGAGACAGATGAGAAAGTGATAATTAGAAGAGGAGGATATGGTGCGTTCGTATAATTCAAACACCTGACCGGAGTGGTTTCTTCACTAGTAACACTACGGTTTAGAGTGGGAGGAGAAGGGGGCGGAAGAGAATCTTTGCGGTCAGAAGGTAACTGTATACCCCTCTTAAAAAAGCACTTCAGGAACTCGTGGCTTTTGACATGGTTACTACCATGTCCTTTGTTAAGACCCCTGCAAGAGGAATCCCATAAAATGTAAGGAATGTCTTTGGGCTACAAAGGCTGTCGGGTTTTCCACACTGAGCGATTGGAAGAGAGGGAACTAAAATGGGTTACAGGCAGTTGTTCCTTTCCCACAGCATGGAAAAACTTCAGGTTAATTCCACATTAGGATACAGTCTGACTCCTTTGGAAAGGCGTAGTCTGCATGTACCTGGGTTGTTTTTTTCTATCATCGTGCCCTTCTTTTTGGGGGGATGGGGGCGTGGTGGCAGGTAATCGGTGTCTCTGATTTTCAATGCGATTTAAAGGTGCGTGGACCCAAGACCACCTTGGTTCCTGCTGTCTCTTGTCGGGGGCAACGTTTGTCTGCCTGTCCAGTTCTTTTGGGACCTAGCGGTAGAGCCCGAGATCTTTACTGAACTCCTGAGCGAAGAGAAAGCGCTTTAGGGAGGGATCGGGCACTGTTGGAGGAGCGGGCGATTCTGGTGGGGAGGCCTTTGTGGTGCATTGAGAGCATCACGTATCCCAAAGAGCAGGGTGGGCAGCCCACTTGCATGGTGACTTTATGGTGGTCACCCAGCGTGATGTATTTTTTTCTCTTGGCCATTTTGTACCCTTCGGCCAACAAGAGGGGAGCCAGCCCGTGGCTGTGGATTTGTTCCCAGGTCTGCTCAGGCCCATCACCGTGACTCTCCACGTGTCTTCAGGCCTTTTTCTGTTGAGCTCCTGGGCACAGCCCGCTCCTTGATGTTCAATCAGACAGTCCCCCTGCTCTCGGTGCCCGGGCAGCCTGGTGGGAAGCTCTGTCTGATGGCAGGGAGCAGTTGGTCCTGAGGCAGAACATGGCACGTCTCCGCCACTCGCTATCTGACATTAAAAGCCAAACTGGGGTTGTTCCCGGTTCCCTGGAATTGAGGACACCAGCCAGTCTGATGCTGGGAAGGGGCGAGGGAGAGAAGTGACGTGCCACCCACAGTCGGGGTGTGTTTCCAGGGTGCAGCAGTGACAGTGCAGGTGCTCGGAAGCCCCCCTTCCCCATCAGTGCCATCACTCAGGAGCACCTTCTGAGATGGGAATGGAGGTGAGGCACCCACTTCGGCTCCGCTTCCCCATTTAGCCTTTTCTTCACAGTGTGCTGGCGTGTTGGTTCTCGTGGTGACTTGAGGAAGAACCTGGGCGGCCGCCCTGACTTTGGGGACAGGCCTGGAGTAGCAGTTGGGACCCAGGCTCTGCCACTGCGTTATCCAGGCCTGCCGAGATGCAGACGCCAGGACGGGATGAGGCGTCCCTGAGATTTCCTGGGGGTGGGGGCAGGGGAAGGCAGGGAGGACAGACATGGAGGTTGGGTACTTGTGGAAGGAGAGACGAAAGGAAGGAGGAAGAGGGGGAGGAGAAGAAGGGCAGGAAGAATCTCAGCTGCAGTGCAGGCCATGAATGGTTCCACCAGGACCACAGATGTCCCGGAGCGGAAGGCACCTGTTGGCAGCGTCCCAGGCCTCGCAGGGATGGGGGGGGTCTCAGCATGCTCGCTGTGCCCGGTCGGTGGTGAGGGCAGCCCATGGCAGGCGCGGCTTTGGCCTGAGTGAGGCTGCGGGCCCAACAGGGCAGAAGCTCCCATCATTCGTGCTCCCTGCCCCCGGAGAGCTGGTGGTGCATTTTCCTCACCTCCACGGCCACCGAGGAGCTGTGTTTGTGCATTCACGAATTCACAGACATTCATAGAGCACCTACTGTGCGCTCGGCACTTGCTGGCAGGGGCTGGGAGGGGGAGGGGAATGGTGAACAAGGACATCCCTGTCCTGGAAGAGGCCAAACGAAGACAGCTGAGGCGATGAAGCAGGGAACGGGATGTGACCCATGCTGGGAAAGGGGTACGTCCTGGGAGCTGGGATCCCGCAGGAGGGACCCCCAGTCTCACCTGGGGCATCCACAGAGTGTTCTGAGGGAAGCCGTCATCTAAGCTGAGACTGGGAGGTGAAGGGTGAGTTAACCCAGTAAGAGGTGGAGGAACTTGCAGGGAAAAGGAAAGCCGAACAGATGAGAGACAGGGCGCTGGGTATTCAGGTCTGCCCGTGCTAAGGCCTGTGCTGGTGGCGGGGAGGGCCGATTTTCAGGGGTGCCTAGAGAAGTAGGTGGTAGGCGGCAATCACGCGGGACCTTGTAAGCCAAGGGAAGGACGTGAGCTGTGTGCCTGGTGGTCAAGAGCCCGATGAGTGGGTCACATCAAGCTCCACCACTTCCTAGCTAGGCGAACCTGGGCAAGTTACTTAACCTCTCCGTACCACTTAACCTCTCAGGTGCCGTGTCTGTGAAATGGGATAGAAGTAGTTCCCTTTCATGGGGTTCTGAAGATAAGACGGCTCTCTGTAAAGCTCTTACAAGTACCTGCCATTCAGCAAGTATCAGTTGTTCCTGCCATCGCTCCATGCTTTAAAAGTCCTGGTAAAACCGTCCCCAGTGCCTGCCAGCTGTTCTCAGTCACCAGACTTATCAGAACAACATGACTAGTGCATTTGCGGAATGGATGGAGGAGAGGTTGTGGGGTTATCTCCGTGGCTTGGCAGGAAGCTGCTCCACGTAATACGGCCAAAAACAAAAACAAAAAATGAGCAAAGAAACCTCAGTGACGAAGTTTTCCTTGAGTTTTCTCTTGAACAGCAGTTGAAGGGGGCTCTAAGCTGTTCTCCACCGGAGGTCCTGGTGTCTTAGGGACAGCCCATACCCAGCGTTTCCTAAAGTGTGTTTTGTGCGTCACCCGACTCACTGTTAATGTAGATTTGGGGACAACTCAGAACCCACTGAAGCAGGATCCCTGAGACTGAGGCCCAGGAATCTGCCTCTTACCCAGCAGCCCAGGTGAGCCTTGTACCCACGACATTTTGAGACGTTCTTGTCCTATGATTTAACTAACAGTCTCACGAAGGGAGGAAGTTCCTGAGGACAAATCTTGCACTGTCAGCCTCTTTTCCTGTCAGGGGAGAAGGGATGCCCAAGCAGAGCCTCCCTCCTGAGAAGCCCAGGCAGGTAAGAAGCATCCCAGCTAGCGTGTTGGCCTCCAGCGCAGCACAGAACAGAGAGCACCCAGCAACGTGATGGTGACGTGCTGAGGGTCAGTGCTCTGCTGTGCTTTTGCGGTGCTTCCGTGCGTATTGCTTCCTAAAGAAAGCAGGTGGACGGCTAGTGCCATCCCAGCACTGCTCGTGAAAGAAAAGGACTTTATCTGAGCCAGAAATGAAATTCCCAGCAAGAGGTGACCAGCGTTTGGAAATCTCAACCAGAAACACCAGCGAGATTTCAATCCCCATTAACAGCGGGTGACTCTGAGAGGTGGGGTAATGGATAATTGCTCTCTTCTAACTTCTTATTTTGTACAGGAGACAGTGCATGGTGTGCTTCAGAGCACACAAGCCTGGCACAAGCCTGCCGGGGTTTGTCCTGGCGTCTCTGCATCCTGGGCAAGTTACTGAATCTCTCTGTTCCTCAGTTTCCTCATCTGTAAAATGGGGAATAATCAAATAGTATTGACCTCATAGAATTTAATTGTATTTTTACCAGTTAAGTGTTTAGACAGTGCTTGACACTTACTAAGCTCTTGAGGAGAATTAGCCATCATTAGTAATAATACCATCATGGTTACATACATGCAACGAGAGGTTTTTAGATGATTAAAAAAAGTGTACAAAGAGAAAGGCTGCACGGGTCATAGAAGCTTATGTGTGAAGGGTCTAGAAAATCTGCCATAAGGACCAATAGGGATTTGTGAGGACCAGCTCTTTGGTTTGGGGTCTCATTTTTTCATCTCTGTAGTGAAGGGTAAGACTTCCATCAGCGTGTCAGCCTGTGCTTCTTGGAGTGCCAGGGGTCAGTGCAGGGGAGCAAAGGGGCTTTGGACTGGAGCCCTTTTCTCTCTGAAAGCAAAGCAGCTGTACATCTCCCTCTCTTTTTAAATATCTGGTGGACTTTGCATAAGATTTCATTTTCACAGTGGGTCTGCGGTCAACAGACAACAAGAGTCGAATCCCCCTGGGCCAGATGCCTGAGAAGCGCCCCGCCGTTATTCGTCCTGCCTTGACATCTGCGATTCCAAAGGCAGCACGATAATTGTCCTTTTCCAGAACAAAACTCACTTCCAACGATCATAGCATGGGAGTTCTTTAAATAAAGAAGAAATATATTTCTTCTAATGAGCCCAGATCTGCTTCTGGAACTCTTTAATGGTGGCCGTGGGGTGCCCGAGGTGCTAATGAATTCCCGGTTTTTAGAACCGCTTAGGCTTCGGGTAACCTCAAGTTCCAGCTTCACTGATTGTTTGCTGTGTGAGCGGGTGAGTCCCTCTGCCTGTCGAGGAGAGGATGTGAGGATGTAGGCCGAGTGCTTTAGCGCAGTGGTGGCTGGTGCCAGGGATGCCACTGCTCTGACAATCAGAGGTGACTGGCGAACATCTGCTTGCGATTCTCATCCTGTGACCTTGGAAGCGTCGCTCGGACAGCAGAGCTGACCTGCCTTCCGATGCAGTTTCCAGGCGATCTTCCTTCAGGGCTGTTGACTTTGCCTGTGGGCCATGAGCCGTTAGGAGACAGGCTTTTACAGTTCCTGTAGGGGCTGCCTGGAATCATTGTACGAGCACCTTCCAGAAGTCGTGGGTCCCTCTTTACAACAGCTATGGTCAGCCTTGCCCACAGTCATGGCCGTGGACGTGGTTCCTGTGGAGTCCATCAAGGTCACAGTCTTCCCATTTCTCTGCAGGGCGTGTTTCAGAAAACATAAACCGTGGATAGTATAATCATGCTATGATGCAAACCAAATCTTGGCAAGTGTGAACGACAATGAAAATGATACACATGTGGGACTCACTTTCCCTGTGCTTTCTCTTGAACGTTCCAGTTCTTGTGCCAGGTTTTCCCGCCACGTTCTGCATTTCAAAAATATTTTGTTTTTCATTCCAGACAGTGGGAGTACAAAGGCAGATTTGTTTCATCACTTAATTTGCTAATTCTGCCAGGCTTTTTCTCCCACCGATTAGCGGTCCTCCTTAAAGTGTTATATTGAAGGCTGGCCTTTAGGAGAATTAGAGAGGAGCAGAATCATATTTACCCTGTCTGTGTATGGCTACAGAGGACATGACTAACATCAAAAGAAAACAAGCAATTTAGAAAACCAAACAGTGCTTCCGTGAGTGGTTTCTAGGGTAGGCTGGTAGGCTGCAGCTGAGCGGGGTAGGGGAGCAGATCCGTCTTTGTTCTTGACCCTACATGGAACTTAAGGCATGTGATGTTACTTTTCTGAGCCTTCTTTTCCTTCTAAGTAGAAACCTGCCCTCTGGCTTCTGCCCAGAGATATTAGTTATTTACAGGATTGACATGACCCAGTTTTTTTTGCCTCCCTTTGATGGAAGTGTAGAACTGGAAAACACCAGCAGAAGCTGCTGCTTAAGAAGAATGATGGATGGATCGATGAATGGATGAATGGATCAGTGGGTGGATGGATAAAAACAGGGATCTCTCATTCTATAACCACATCCTTGTTCAGAAGCCTTCCCGTCCTCCTCCACAGGCTATATAGAGGCCCCTTGTCCCTGTTTCCATAGCCCTTTTCTACCTTACACTTGTAAACAAGCAGATACAGTAAAGGCCATTAGGTACCGTCTTCCAGGTGACATTAGAAGCTTCAGGACAGCCAAGAAAGACCCTGCATACACCGTGATCCCTGTCATTCCCACACCAAACCGTGTGCCAGCTCCTGGCACATGAAGGATGCTCAGTACACAGTTCTGAGTGAACCAGTGAACACACCTTCGCTTGCCTTCTTGTATCCTTCTCACACTGCTGCTCTCTCAGAGCTGGTTTTCTCCTACCAGGGAGCCAGATGGGATTGCTAAGCAGGGACAGGAATCCTCCCACCAGTAACACACACACACACTCTCTCTCTCTCCCTCTCTCTCTTTCTCTCTCTCTCTCTCCCTCAAGAAGTTCAGAGGGGTCACCTGATGGATTTGCATTAACAGCCTGGCCTCACCTCCTCCTTTTCTGCATCCCCCATCCTAACTCCTCCTTGTTAATGAGTCATTCTTCTGAGGGTACATATTCCTCCAAGCCCTCTCCTTTCTCTCTGGGCCCCAAGGGATGTGGCCTCTAGGACAGCCCTGCCTTTCTCTCTCTTTCTAAGCCTTTGCGTAGACACCTGTTATCATCAGCTCATTGGATCCTGCTACTTTGCTGGGATTTGAAGACCAGAGGCAGGGGCTGGTGAGGACTTCCGTATGCAGCAACAGAGGGCTCCTGGCGGCTTCAGCAACTGCTCCGTCTAATTCCAGGCCTATGGGGGCACTGTGCTTAGCACAGCCCCAGGGGCGTGGCAGAAGCACTCTGGCTTTCCTGGGCTTTAGTATTCTCATCTGTAAAACGACTTGATCGTCCCCATGCCCCCTTCAACTACAGATGTCTACGATTTAAAATAGAATGTTCTCCTCCCTGTGAAAATACAGAAGGGTTTTCTGGCATGTGGGCCTACACACGGAGGAATGGATTTAGGCCGGTTTAGGCTTCGGTGGAATGGTGGAGACCCCAAGTGAGCATGTAGTGTAGGGGCTCTGGGGTCAGACCGTGGAACTTATAACTGTGTACCAGGCACCGTGCCCAGTGCTGTCTGGATGATCTCATTCACTTCTTACCATTGCTACCCCCTCCAAGTAAGTCCTATTAGTATCCCCGTTTTACAAATGAGGACTGTGGCTTAGAGACTTAAGAAATTGGCTAAGGCACTTGGGTGGCCCAGCTGAGTTTTGAAAGCAGACCTTGAGGCTTGAGTGAGCTGATGGACCACTCTGCTGTGCTGCCCCCTGTAGGTAAGTGTGTGCCATGTGGCTCTGTGCAGGGAGGTTTTCAGGGTTCAGACAGAGCTCCTGGCCTCCCTTGCAGAGGGAGTGCAAACTGAATGTCCTCTACAACACGTTCCCATCCTGCAAAAGAGGATAACATTTTAAGTGTTTGCCATCATGCCTGCTGTTGTTCTGGAAGGCGTAGCAGGGTCTTGAAGCATCAGAACCCGTACGGGAGTTCCATCAGCATCTCTTGCTATCTTTTGTAACAGTCAGCAGCAGGGAAGTCTCAGGACACTCTGCACTAGATACGTGTGCATGAGGGTGCCAGGGTACCTTTCCCCACATCGCCAAGACCCTCCCTGCATTTCCAGTCCAGAACTTCTCAAACATTCTATGTACTGGAAAGGCATGGGCATCTTGGTAAAATACAGATTCCGATTCAGTGGGACTAGGGCGAGGCTGATTGAATTTCTAGCTGATTGTCTGAATCTCTAATAAGCCCTCAGGAAGTTGCCCATACTGTTGGTCTGAAGTCTGCATTTGGAGCAGAGAGGGTCCGTGGGTCCCAGGCCGCATGTATCAGAATGACCCAGAGTCCTTGGTAAACAGCTCCCCAGGACCTTCATGGGAGAGTCCCAATGAGCAGGTCTAGGATGGGTCCCAGAAGCTACAGGTGTTCCCAGGACCACACTATGAGAAACACTGCCCAACTCAGAGGTCATTAGCCTCTGTGGTCATTGGGGTTCCCGGGGATTGAGGCCACCTGGGGAAAGATTGGTTCATGGGCCTTGGGTCTTATTTTTCCAGGTGAGTCTGACCCGCTGCTCCGCCCTCAGGTCCGGGACCTACTTATCTTCAGTCTCTCCCCTGGCCCCAAACTCTCCCTCTAGCTAGAGTCCTGCCAGCCCCTGCTCTGTCCTTCTCCTCTGTTGTGTCTGGTTTGTGCCTCTTCGGCCGTCTGCAGTCTGACCTTTGCATCCACCACAGGAGTAAATTTGCTCTGGGGAAGATGACCAGGAAGCTCCTAGTTGCCGGATCCAGCAGGTGTCAACATCGGATCCTCCCTGACCTCCGAGCAGCGAGCGGCGTTCAACATCGTCATTGACCGCGTCCTCCACTTCCCTCCTTTGCTCACTGGGGTTCCACCCCCTGTCTCCTGGCTGCCCTTCTCCCTTGCAGAGAGCCGCTGAGTCTGCTTCTCTGCACCATCGTTCACCTGAAAATGAATCCCTTCCTTCCCATCTCATACATCCTCCCTTGGTGATCTCATTCACTCCCATAAACTAGTGATGCCCAAATATTTATTTCCTGAATGATGTTTTTAAAACCGCACATCAGGTCATGTTACTGCTCTCTGACTTAAAATGGGAGGCAGAGGACTCTGGAGCCGCCAGCCTGGGCTCAGACCCTGGTCCGGCCACTTGCCAGCCAAGGAGTCTTGTGCAGGTCATTGAACTTGCTTAGCTGCAGTTTTCCTATCTGGAGGCTGGGATCAAGGGCCTCCTGGAGGTGGAGTACCCAGTTACAC